>NC_056729.1:876896323-876981323 GCF_019279795.1 Protopterus annectens
TTTTTTTGGTTTGCCCCTATACAGAAGACCATTTACTACTAAGAGATGTTAGTGAATGGAAATGTAGTTTTCTTGTTAAGAAATGTACAGAGCATACCATGACTGTGCGGCAAGCATCACATATTGGGAGACTGTACCAAGAACTACCTAAGAGAAAGAGAATGCGGAAGGTAAGTCATATTGAAATTGTTCAAGAAAGACAACTTTCCCAACGGCTGCTTTAGCTGGTGAAGAAAGGAAGTTATATATTTCTTGACCCCAGAAAAGGAGGTAGTTGATTTTAGAGCTATGTTTTTGAATATCCTTCTAGGTATCTGAAAGAAGTGGTGGTACTGATAAGATTGTTGTGCTAGTCAAAAAGCTTGTGGGAACTTTGGAAAGTCTTCTTACTACCAAAGAGCATAGCCTTGTTTTATTTTTCATTTATTTTTCTATTTTCTATCTGGTGCTTTTGTCTGATCTCTCTTTCGTTATTGATTACCTAACTTATTGCAGATGCCATCTTATTATTACCCCCAATATCTAAATAATACATTGGCCTGCCTTGCCCTGTCAGATGATTATTGATAATTTTCTCTTAGACTAATCAGTGTCTTTTTAGTCCCCTCTCCCATTTCACATTTCCTGTTAAACTTTCATCTTTTTATTTATCACCCCAATTCATTTTCTGTCTAGTAATTCCACAGGCCTCTTCTTCCAACTGTCTCGTCTCCTGATATAAGGCTGCATTTCATTTATCACTCTTTCTTTGAGGAAATTCCAAAGCCCCTCTTCTGGCTATAGTTCATTTGAAGCACAAACCACTTCTGTGTACCAGTTTGGAAAGAGCTGACACAATTTCCCCTAATAACAGTAGATTTAATAAAGCTATTGTACTGAAGTACTGTACAGGGGTACACTATATTAAACAGTAAATTGAGCAGAACTGGACAGATTTGTTCATATTATGACAACATAATATCAAATATTGGTGAAGAATCTTTGTATATAAGAGAAATATGAATATTAGAGATCAGAAAGGGAGTGGTGGTGCTGCGTAAGCATTAATATGGGTACGCACATCTGAATCACACATGTCACAGTGTTTTATGATGACTGTTAACATCTATGAAGTACCTCACTTAACAGATTCAATCCACTCCAAAGAGTCTCTTTCTTTTCCCACCCAAATAACATGCAGGCCCATGCATGGTACCCTGGAAGGTTGTTATGTTTACCCCCTCCTCTCTATGACTTCCTTGTGAATACACTTGGATTCAATTTTTATTGCTCTAAGCTACAGAAGACCTTCTATTCCTGATACTGTAGTATCTGCTACACTTGCTGAAAGCTTATAAACCTCCACTCATTTTCCACTGTCCATTCAACAAACATGTTCTGTAACTCTTTTCTTATCAGTTTTCACAGATAACTGAGTGGGACATCAACCTCCAGCTGACCTTCCCTCAAAAGACAGTGCTAGCTGGAATTGTATTAGTGCTGGTACACACAGATGCACTGCTCTTGTGACATGACACTAAACATGCCATTTTTCAATTTGCTTAACTCAAGTCACTCTGTCCCCCTCCAAAATGGGCATATCCCACTACCTTATGCTTGCCGAGTGCAAACCATCCTATGCAATTAGCACCATGTTCAATATTTTCCAGTGGATAAACTGGAGAGGATAAAATAAAGCCACACATTGAATGTCAGCAAAGCTTTAATTTGTCTTATTGTCAAAATTTCAGAATGATACAGGCAGGTTTAATTTTCCTTCCTAGAGCCATTAACACAATATAACACAATCTGAAATTTGGGAAAATATTACTGAAAATAAGCTACCCGCACCTTACTGGCAAACCTGCTTCATAAACTGAAGGGTGCTAATATAATTGCCATGTGGTTTTCCAACTCAAATTGGTTTTGAGAGAAAACACAAATATGCCTAGCAAACTCTGTGTAATTATTCTGCATCATAAACTTCCACTATTTTTGCATGATTTAATACTTTATTTGCATGCCATATACTAGAATTTTAATAGCATACTTTTCATGAAATTTGGCAAGCATTTGCTTGATTTATTTGGTGCAAGCTGACAGTCTCAGTTCTATGATTATTTATTCAAGCTAACATGATTGATATCGTGGAAAGTCTTGAATAATTTACAGTCATCCTCTCCACTGAAGGGTGTTCAACTGAGATATTAGGAACTTTTTTCTGTGCAGGGTAAACTTTCACAGCATTACTCATGTGGGTTGTGTTTTATGGCTTATGTTTTGTAATAAGCCGTGCTTTGGCTGAACTTATGAATGTGTACTGTTATAGTCTTCTTTGGGACATCGTTTCATGCAATGATTAGCTTGCCAATATTAGACAGAGTTCTGAACACTGCTTGCAATATCCTCTTAACCTGTGTATGGAAAATAAAAAAAAACAGTGGGTCTGTACTAAGGTATATTCAGGGATGCATAACGTGTATTTACTGAATGCTTTGCAAGATCATTGAAAAGGAAGGACTTTGCACATCTTATCAGATCCATCAACAAAGCTAAATTGAAAGAGAATTTCTCTATCATTAGCAAGCAATGTTATTACAAATACTACAGAAATGAAGGGCATTATGAAACATTTAAAGCAGATGTATTATCAAGAACCAAGCTTATAGCAAGGTTACACTTAAATTGTTTGTCAGTGGATTCTCTGCTGCAGAGATTACTA
Organism: Protopterus annectens; assembly: GCF_019279795.1. Lineage (NCBI taxonomy): Eukaryota > Metazoa > Chordata > Ceratodontiformes > Protopteridae > Protopterus > Protopterus annectens. The sequence continues at coordinate 876,899,025 of NC_056729.1, forward strand.
GTGGAGACATTCCTGGCCAACAGATAGGCTTCACTGAAAATGAGGGAATACTTTACAATAAATGATGACTTAATCTGGCTAGCTATATCTTCTTCTTCTTTTGGCTTTTCCCGGTTAGGGGTTGCCACAGCAGATCACCTGTCCGCTCATGACTGGCAGTGGAGTTTTACGGTGTCGAGTTGCCAGCCCAGCGCCCAACCTTCCACAGAAGGCACACATATGAACACTCACACTTGGGGCCAATTTAGAGTATTATCTAAAGTGCTTTAGAATTAAGAACAAAAGAGGTAGCTACTAATTAGACATATGCTTTCCCCTAGAAATATTATCAGCATGGTGAAGCAAATCCAGGAAAAGAGCTACCATGCTATCTGAGGAAAGAACAGAAAAAAAAGTGTGTATTCCATTACTATTCACTTCAGTGGAAGAATTAGGGCTGGCAACATCACGGGAGTCTTAGAAGAAGTTCTGTTTTTGAAGAAAAACATCATTCTAAGCCTTAATAAAAGTATTTATTTTTATCCTGCCGTGGATTCTTCTATTTTTGTGGTTCATGGCAGTTTCATTTTTGACTGTTGGTCTTTACAACCAATTGCTAAGTACATCTGGATTACTGTAAAATTTCTTAACCTCCACTTACTCATCCATCTTAAATTAAGGCTGATATATAATCTTGCATGGAATGGAAATTGGTTCTATAAAAATGGGAGTGCTTGTGTAACACACATCCCATTTCCTTATTTTATTTTCTTTTATTTTTTTTTACTTACACTTAAAATCTAATATTTTGGTAATGCTAGGTTATAGTATTATTGCAGAATTAAAACCCAATAGACTTCTTATACTGTTATCATCAAAGGCTTTGAATCCCTTCTTCTAACCAAACTATATAACCAATGGTATAAAAAGTCCGCAGTCTGTTTTTATATTTCAGGGTAGCTAATGATGGAAGTCTCTTGGCAAAATGTATTTGTACTATTTCCAAAAGATTATCTTCAATTGATATATAACAGCAGAAAAGGGAACTGCATCAGACAAGCATTCTTAAAAAAGTTGTGTTATCTCTTGACACAAAGCCCTTCAAATACTGTTAGATATTGTTATTGTAGAGGGTGTCAGTACCCAGATGTTAGGTTAAATTCAGAAGCATCCTGCAATAATTCCATGAGGTCTATTCTTTATTTTCATTATAAAAAGCAAAAAATTGTGCTAGATATAACTCAGTACAACTGACAGTAGTTGCCTGTCACAGCTTTTCTCATGTTGATAGAGCTCAGTGGTATGCAATAAAACTGTGTGGTACTGCACTGTAAGAGCATTGTAATGACAAGAGAAATGCAAGCATGTACCCACAACAGCACATTTCAAAGCATATTTCCCCAAGTGATTTGGTTTTAGCAAAGACAGAGACATAGGATGTTCTAACTAGGTTTTATTTCCACAGACCTTTACCCACAAAAACCTCACATCAAAATAACTTTTCAAAATGAGTTTTCTTTTTTCACAAAGAGAGGAAACAGTTACAAACCCTAACTACATCTTATTTTTTAAGCCAGGTTTCCCACAGCAAAGACAGGGCCTAGTAATGAAAGATCATTGTATTTATTTACTGATTCATTCAGTTATTACATTTGTTAACTTAATAGTCTTTCTAAGCAACACCCCATAGTCAGTGAAGGGTCAGTGTAAAAAAGCTCTAAAGTAAATTGAAAAAAAAATACAAAATATATTATGATCACTTATAAGTACAGTTATGTGGTAGGACAGTACAAGGGAAAAGGCATTTTTTAATAATATGTGGAATACTTAATATTGCAAATGTCTGTAGTTAGTATTAAGGTATTAGTTAGAAGAGGTCACAGTGTTGGGGTAAGGAGAAGGCAGGCAATAAAAGTGGTAATGAGAAGAACACACTGATAGGTAGAACCAACTGAGTGAATAGGTAAGGGGTAATAAATAGAAGCAACTGGGTGAATAGGTAAGGGGTAATAAATAGAAGCAACTGGGTGAATAGGTAAGGGGTAATAAATAGAAGCAACTAGGTGAATAGGTAAGGGGTAATAAATAGAAGCAACTAGGTGAATAGGTAAGGGGTAATAAATAGAAGCAACTGGGTGAAGAGGTAAGGGGTAATAAATAGAAGCAACTGGGTGAAAGAGGTAAGGGGTAATAAATAGAAGCAACTGGATGAAGAGGTAAGGGGTAATAAATAGAAGCAACTAGGTGAATAGGTAAGGGGTAATAAATAGAAGCAACTGGGTGAATAGGTAAGGGGTAATAAATAGAAGCAACTGGGTGAAGAGGTAAGGGGTAATAAATAGAAGCAACTGAGTGAATAGGTAAGGGATAATAAACAGAAGCAACTGGGTGAAAAGATAAGGGGTAATAAATAGAAGCAACTGGGTGAAGAGGTAAGGGGTAATAAATAGAAGCAACTAGGTGAATAGGTAAGGGGTAATAAATAGAAGCAACTGGGTGAATAGGTAAGGGGTAATAAATAGAAGCAACTAGGTGAAGAGGTAAGGGGTAATAAATAGAAGCAACTGGATGAACAGGTAAGGGGTAATAAATAGAAGCAACTGGGTGAACAGGTAAGGGGTAATAAAAAGAAGCAACTGGGTGAAGAGGTAAGGGGTAATAAATAGAAGCAACTGGGTGAAGAGGTAAGGGGTAATAAATAGAAGCAACTAGGTGAATAGGTAAGGGGTAATAAATAGAAGCAACTGGGTGAATAGGTAAGGGGTAATAAATAGAAGCAACTAGGTGAAGAGGTAAGGGGTAATAAATAGAAGCAATTGGGTGAACAGGTAAGGGGTAATAAATAGAAGCAACTGGGTGAAGATGTAAGGGGTAATAAATAGAAGCAACTGGGTGAAGAGGTAAGGGGTAATAAATAGAAGCAACTGGGTGAATAGGTAAGGGGTAATAAATAGAAGCAACTGGGTGAATAGGTAAGGGGTAATAAATAGAAGCAACTAGGTGAAGCGGTAAGGGGTAATAAATAGAAGCAACTGGGTGAACAGGTAAGGGGTAATAAATAGAAGCAACTGGGTGAAGATGTAAGGGGTAATACATAGAAGCAACTGGGTGAATAGGTAAGGGGTAATAAATAGAAGCAACTGGGTGAATAGGTAAGGGGTAATAAATAGAAGCAACTATGTGAAGAGGTAAGGGGTAATAAATAGAAGCAACTGGGTGAACAGGTAAGGGGTAATAAATAGAAGCAACTGGGTGAAGATGTAAGGGGTAATAAATAGAAGCAACTGGGTGAAGAGCTAAGGGGTAATAAATAGAAGCAACTGGGTGAAAAAGTAAGGGGTAATAAAAAGAAGCAACTGGGTGTAGAGGTAAGGGGTAATAAATAGAAGCAACTGGGTGAAGAGGTAAGGGGTAATAAATAGAAGCAACTGGGTGAAGAGGTAAGGGGTAATAAATAGAAGCAACTGGGTGAAGAGGTATGGGGTAATAAATAGAAGCAACTGGGTGAAGAAGAACTGAAAGGAAAAGGAAATGATTTGATCATGTGTAAAAGAGTAGAGTACTGCTGTAATCAAAGTTGTTACATATTCTGAAAAGAATGTAGCAGCCATAATGAAATATTACATCACCCAAGTGAGTAATTTACTCAGCAACCATTCTGACACCTTTGCCAGGACTTACTTTGACTTCTAACCCTGGTAAGAGGCATGTGCAATCATAGACTTCAGTTTTGTATTCTCTTTTTATAATGTGAGATCAGTCCAGAAAAAGTCTACAATTACTCATGGCTTGGTACATGGTTTGATCTGGTATTTGGAAAAAGAGTGGCTATATGACAACTTCGGTCCTCATCTGCTTAAGACCATGTTCTCAGGAATATCTGTAAGCCAAATTTACAGGAGTAGTTGCAGTAGTAGAACAGGCTGAGGTCCATCTAATTGTTATGAATTATGGCCGGACATGTGTGTCTCAGAATCATAATGGTATGACCAGTTCCTTTGAATAAATGTTTGTGGCATGAATAAATTGTAGATTTCTCCTCTTCTACTTCGTATCTAGCAGTACGAAGACTATTTTGTAGGACTGTCCACTCAGCTATATGGGGACACCTTTTGCAAGCATTTACTTACTTCCTCATCAACAGTGTACCTAATTATCCTAAACTATTTGTTGTAGACTTTAGTGCCTGGGGAGACAGACTCACCATGGACATGGCACTTGGTATAAAGGTGCACAAGCTAACTTTCTGGGAGGAAGGGAGTGACAGTGGATGCTGTTGGATCACCAATCGTGGGGGGGGGGGGTCTAGCTTGCCACATGGATGACACCAATATGGAGCACTGCTAAACTCAGTGGAGTCCAAGCCTACTGAGCCTGTGCTGTCTGAATGCTCTTACACACATAAGCCAAGGGGAAGTCAGCATGAAAAAGTATGCTTCCCTTTGGATGACAGCAATAGAGAAGTTCAGACGACTTGTCAAGGGGTCTCCCATGCGTAGATGCTTGAGTAGTTCACCTTTGTCCAGGAATGGAGGGTCAGTTGGGAGTCCAGGGCTGGAATAAATGGGCTGTAGTATAGTCATCTAGCCCAGGAATGGGTGATCTAAAATAAAAGGGCTGATAGGGTACAGGCATAGTTTCCATCAGCTGAGGTCCAGTGTGGAAAAAAAAAATGCATGTGATGAAAGCTGTCTATACTTTAAGCGGTGGTGGGATCGTAAAGATACATTAAGAACCAAACTAATAGGAATATAACAAACACAACAATGTTAGTCTCTGAAGATGGAACAAAGTCTACAAGGTTAAAAGTGCACTTAAATGTAAAATCTGAAAATATTCTAAACAGCTTTATTGTAACAGTAGACTTGGAAATCTATGCATGTGCTATTTATTAATCAGTAACAAAACTGACATGGCAGTAGAAAACAGCAGTTTGCTATGATTAACAGACTGAATGTCTCAGAGTACCTTTCATATGTTTTCAATGAGTGCACATCACCTAACATGAACAAAAGTAGAAGTACATAAAGAGCTGGTACTGGAAAAAGGAATAATTTTGACATCTGGTTATTAGGTTTGTAATAGACTTCAGACTGATAGCTTAGTATGTACATCTGAACCTACAATAATAGGTTGACTACAGTAGCATGCTTCTAATAGTTCCCAAAGAATGAAGTCTGTCGTCATACATTTAATCATTATTTAGATTGCATAAAAATAATAATTAAAGCACATTATATGCTTATGAAATATCTAGCTTTCCCAAATTTCCAGACAGTAACAGTCTCACTACATCCCCACAAAAGTAAACAATAACTAGGAAGTGATCATTTTTAAAAGTAATAACTGAAGCATTAGATCTGCTGGCAGAAGATGAGATTGTATTGTGGAATTAGTTTATAATCATAATTTAAATAAATTAATAAGAAAACAGTACTACTAAAACACTGTATTGACATTTTGAAAATGAACTAGTCAGGTGCCAGGGTGTTTTTTTATCCTATTAACTGAATTTCCTTTAAAAAAAATGAGATCCTTGAAAAAACACTGGACTCTGCTAGATCCAGACATGAAAAAAGTGTCCTATGTGCAAGCTACACTGATTTGTTAGAACTGTGTTTCTTGTTAGTCATAACTCTGCTTGAAATATGCCATAGTTTACATCACTTACAAGTGCTCCATATTGTAAGCCATTTCTGCTTTTTCCCTTCCTCAGTCACCAGAATTAGCACAAAATGTAAAACCAGAGTTCTGCATGATCAAAACAAAGTGTATAACAATCTCTGGAATTACAATATGATTTTTAGTTGTGGTTTGGCATGCTCTTGGTGTTAATGGTATGGAAGCATTCCAGACTAATACCCAAGAGTACAATAAATTGCAAAAAGAGTTCAAAGCCACTCTTTTAACTGTACTTAATGTCTTTGCCTCATCAGACTCCATAGGTCATCATTTCTCCATGAACATGCACAACTATTTACATAAGATGCTCTGCTGAAAAATTTAGGGTTAGCCACCGTTCATCAGAAACATGAACAGCCTTGTTTGATTTGCTACACATAAGGAAATGTTAAAGATTCCCTTGGGTTATTGAAGGCAAGCACAACGTGAAAACGACTTGAATAATTCCATGAAAGAAAACAGAAGCACTGCAGAAAAGGATACCGTTAAAAGATTAAGCACTTGGCTTTATTGTTTTAATTCTCTCTCTCTCTCTCTCTCTATATATATATATATATATATATATATATATATGCTGGACAAATAAATAGTCTCTGTTCCCCAGAGTTCTGTCTACCAGTTCTACCTTACGCAGGTCTATTCACCAGTACAATGTACATAAAGGCATCCTTACCTACACCCTTCCCCTCAAAAAAATTAGTTGCTACAGAGACTGATGTTACAGTATAGATGTGTTATGAAATACAGGACTGGTAGTAGCATGATCGTGGCCTGCCTGGTAGGAGAAGTTAGTGACCTGTACATGGTCTCATAAGAATCAATGCACAACTTACATCTATATAATTGCATAATTACCATAGCTAAAACTCTCAAGGCAACATATTCATAATAATACATGTTATGGACTGCATTACAATTCTTCTCATGCACTTGTACCCTTTCATGGCAAGATACCCTTTTGATGAAGCACATCACTGTATACAAATCAGCAAACGTTTCAATAAGCACAACAGCAATGCTGGTCTAAGCAAATATTTAATGGGAGGGCAGTTACTAGAACAACCTTTGACGTGAACACTTAACCTTGTAAGGAAGTAGAACTCAGTAAAGTAACTTGTTCCAAACTTTCAATAAGCCTGGGAGATTGGCTGCCTGTAATCTTCTTTAGCATGAGGAGGCTCATGGCAGTTGTTGGCATTTATATCTCATACATTTAAAGCATCCAGCATGGCAGTTATGCTAATCAGGTACCAACTAATGACAGTCCCTGAATGGCTGGATTTACATATCTTTGCTGTGCACCAAGTTGCACTAATAATCTCTCACAAGTCTGTACACTCAAATGAGCACCTACAAAGTGCATTAAGCATGTGTGAATGGGTCAATGGCACTTATGGGGACAGAGAGAAAAAAATTACTTTTATATCTAAGGTAGACACTAAAAAGACAGGAAAAAAATGCTCACATTGTTATACAACCACCAGCTATAGTGTCTACGCCAACCTGCACCTACGGTGTTTACACTTCAACATCACCCTGCCATACCAACATTCGGTGTACTATGTAACCGTTACATTGCAACAGGCCATGCTAAGAAGATGCCCTATGGTGCCCAGCAGCTGTCAAACACACACACACACACACATATATATATATATATATATATATATATATATCTATATCTATATATATATATATATATATATATATATATATATATATATATATATATATATCTTCAGAGATGTTTACTCAAAATGAAATTTGAATGAAAACAAAAAAAAAACCCAGTAAATCTAAAAATACACAACCACCAGTGATATCAGCACTATCAGCCACCAGATCAAAACTGACTTCCAAAGTTTATTTTGAGCATTTTTGTTCCAAAATGAAACAGATTTCATCAGAATTTTTTTTTTATGATGAAATCTCCTTTTAAGAATGAAAGAGCTCAAAATAAACTTTGGAACTGAACTTTCATCTGTTGCTTAATCATTCCACTGTCATTGGTGGTTAAGTAGTTTTGAATCTTCAGAGACCTTGTCAAATTCCCATTTAAATTCCATATGCCATATCCTGACAAACTCCTCTTAGATATCTTTACCAGTGGGGTCTCAAAAAAGGATGACCCTCTCCAGTACTGGCTACAATTAGCAGGTTCTGTTTTGGCAAGAGAAGGGATTAATTCACATGCTGTGAAAGTGAAAATCTTAGGATGGAGTGAATTAGTGAGGCCTGGGATGCTACAGGTAAAGGTTTGATGAAAAATAGTGGACTGGAATGTAGAAGACAGTTGGACATAATCAAGTGCTTGGTGAAGAGAGGTGGGAAGGAAGCCACTCCTTGAAAACAAGAGTGGCAGATGGTGGAAGGATCTAGCAACAGTTGTCAGTTTGGCTGGTGTTGAAGTTGGGAGTGCATAGACCAATAATACCTATTTCTTTTCCAACGTCACTAGGGAGACAAGATACTGGGTAGACTAATTATACTGTGATACCCATGCCTGGCAGGGAGGCACAGCCAGCACAGCAATCGGCCAGTCCAGAAATGGGAGCAGGGGATGGTAACTGGGAGCTGAATGGGTATACTGTTGGTGGATGATGAAGGAGGGCCTAGAATCTGTTGAATAGCAGCCAGTGACTAATACTGGAAAGCAACAGATGAGGCCATCATTTCTACGGCTAGCAGCAGGTGATCATAGTTGATTTCTGAGAATCAAGGCAGGATCTCTGTTGATGGTAGGATAATAAAAGACATACCAAAATATGAGGTGCTCCAAAAGAAGGATAAGCTATATGAAAAGAGGAATACAATGAAATGGGCATCAGGGGAAAGCTGTCAACAACCACAACGTCCTTGGTCCGGAAATGAACCCGTGAAGGAACTAAAAACATGGCCTACTTATTCACAGTGGGTTTTAACAGTAGGGGTTGGGGGGTTGGCATAAGGATTAAGGTGTTTGCAGGCTCAAGGTACAATGGTTCATTCTCATCTTTGAGGGAAATTGACTAGGCTTAAAAATGGCCAACAAGGTTAGTTAGCCTAGTACTCACATATGAACCTATAAAAGGTTCTGTTATGGTGATCACCTTCACTTCTACAGTTTTCCTCCCTGGTATGATTTTTATCTCTCATTGTATGTTGCTCCCTGTCATGTTTGCGGAAGCACAGTTTCTCTGTGTAGATGAATTTATAGGAGAGAAAGACTCATTATGTGGGAACAGTTACTATAGTTTCTAAGCCATTAAATAGTTAAAAGCTTGTTTTCCACCCTTCCTGTTACTAGAGTGGTCCAGACATAGATTTGCTGTATCCAGAACTGTTTTGTAAGATTCTGAGTACTTCAGACCTTTCTGTGTTAGAAGGAAGCCTTCCAGCTTATCAGTGGGAGTGGTAAGCACTAGGTAGCCTATCTACCAAAAGAGGAGTGGTTTCTGGCTCTAAAATTGTAGTTTATTGGCTGTTTGGGCAGTTTTTTTATCCCCTTCAACTTTCTGGTTTAAAAGCCCGTGTTTGCGTGGTTTGCATCTGTTTAAGCTATGCAGATCCTGTTTTGGCATCCTGCAGACTACAAGAGCTTGTATAACAAAAGAAGGAAGCTACTGCACGTCAGAGCAAAATCCCATAAAGGGAAGACATCTCTGATCAACATTAGCAGAAAACTACGTTCTCTCATAAAAACATCCAAGACCAACTTTGAGAGAAAAATCGCTAAGGACACTAAAGATAACCACAAAGCCTTCTTCAGCTATGTTAGAAACCTGGGTGGAAACCCTCAGATATGCTCAGAGTTAGTTCACAACAACAAAAAATACACTGAACCCACAGATATTGCAAACATTCTGGCTGACAGGTTCAGTGCAAATTTCTCCCCTCCCTCATCCCCAAAAGAAGAAATACTTATCCCAGCTGAATGTAATCTCCCTGTCATCTCAGATGTCCAAGTGAGAACCGCCCTCAACAAAGCTAAAAACACAGCATCAATGGGACCTGACGGTATCCCGGGTTGCGTGGTACATGAACTCCAAGAGGAGCTAAACCCGCACATAAAAATGCTATTTAACCTTAGCCTTACTACAGGATATGTACCTGAACACTGGCGTACAGCAACAGTGGTCCCACTCCACAAAGGGGGTACCTCTACAGACCCTGGGAACTACCGCCCCATAAGCTTAACCAGCCTGGTCTGCAAAGCTATGGAAAGAATCATTATGGAACTCATAAACAGAGACATAGGGAACCTACAGACACTTGACCCCACCCAGTTCGGCTTTGTAAAGGGCAGATCCTGCCTTTTGAACCTGGTTGACTTTTTCGAAACAGTCACTAGAGCCATTGATGAGGGCAAAGCAGTCCATACAGCCTACCTGGACTTGGCTAAGGCCTTCATAGGTTCATAGGTTCATACTAGGCTATCTGCCCGAGGGCATTTACAAGCCTAGCCCATAGTTTTGTGGCTTACGCCACCCCTTTAGTATGGGGAACTATACCCATTATTTTGCTGTGCCTCTGTCGAGCAGTGACACTGAGGTAATCCCTGGGGTATATCTGCGATCTCCAATACCTCACTCAGGCATCATAGACAAGCTCAACAGCTTAAACGTAAACCCTTATGTCACTAGATGGGTTGCAAACTGGCTAAAGGACAGAACCCATAAAGTTAAAATCGCTGGAGCAATGTCAGACTCAAAGCCAGTCGCAAGTGGTGTACCACAGGGATCTGTCCTGGGACCCCTCTTGTTCAGCATTTATTTCTTAGATGTTAAAGCAAACATGGGAGGGTTGTGGCTGACAAAGTTCGCAGATGACTGCAAACTAGGCGCCATAGTCGATACACCAGCGGACACATACATCCTACAAAAAGGCCTCACAGAAATGGACAACTGGTGCCGGAGTCACGGCCTTAAACTAAATGCCAAAAAATGTATAGTCATCCCCTTTGGGAAAAACAAAGTACCCACAAATTATCACATAGACAGCAACCCACTGAGTATGAAAAAAGTAATCAGAGACCTAGGGACCCAAGTCGACAGTGACCTCTCATTTGACACCCACATTGCCAAAGTGGTTAGAAAAACATTCTACCTTGCACACCTCATCATGAAGGGATTCACATCCAGATCCAAGGATGTCATTGTACCCCTATACTCCTCCCTCATCAGACCCATGATTGAGTACAATGCCCCATTTGGTATGTACCTCACCCGGCATTTGCAACAGCTGGAGAGACCACAAAAGTACCTCACCAAGAGGATCAAGGGTCTCCAACATATGTCTTATTCTGCCAGACTAAAGAAACTTCAGCTCTATTCAGTAGCATACCGCCTGCTCAGAGGTGATCTCTGCCTGACGTACAAGGCCATGTCCAATCAGGATTTGATGGACATGCTCCACCTCAAAAAATCCAAATCCATCAGGACCACGAGAGCTAAAGACTTAAACCTCGGCACAAGTATGAATAGGACATGCTGGAGGGATAGATTCATAACCCAGAGGCTTCCCATGCTTTGGAACAAGATCCCAGTTCATATTAGGCAGAGCCCCTCACTGACTCTCTTCAAGAGAAATCTTGATGAGTGGATGGGAGATCGTAAGTTTACCCCAGGGGTCACATCTGTGTCACTGCTAGATAGGGGCACAGTAAACTAATTCTATTATATAAGGGGACCTTCATTGTGTCACTACTAGACAGAGGCACAGTATTCTAAATTTATTCTGTACATTTTGTACCATTTCATGGGGTGGCAAAAGCCACATCACTATGGCTAGGCTTACAAATGCCCCAGGGCAGATAGCCTAGTACTAAACTATGAAACTATGAAGAGCAACAGAGAGGAGAATGAGAGACTTTAAGTGCCTCCATTTTGATTTTTTCTGACTATACTGCATTCTGCACTTGATTTAAGTCATTTTTTTCATATAACTACATTTATTTTAACTGTATTTGTTTTAATATTGTTACACATTCAAGTGTGCTAGCTTGCACTGCATTTAAAGTATTTTTATTACTGTTTTAACTGTTTTTCTGTAAAAAAACAAAAAAACAAACAAAAAAAGTTCTAAGCTTGTTTCCTGCCTTTCTTGTTACTAGAGTGGTCTAGATACAGATTTGCTGTATCCAGGCCTGTTTTGTAAGTTTCTGTGTTCCCCAGACCTTTCTGTGTTAGAAAGAAGCCTTCCAGATTATCAGTGGGAGTGGTAAGCACTAGGTAGCCTATCTACCACAAGATGACTGGTTTCTGGCTCTGAAATTGTAGTTTATTGGCCGTATGGGCACTTTTTCTATCCCCTTTTAACTCTCTGGTTTAAAAGTCAGTGTCTGCATGGGTTTGTGCTTGTTTAAGCTGCGCGGATTCTGTTTTGGCATCCTGCAGACTACAAGAGCAAAAGAAAGGAGAAAGAGTCTTTAAGTGCCTCCATTTTGATTTTTTCTGATTATTCTGCTTTCTGAACTTAATTTGTTTTTTTTCATTTAACTGCATTTGCTTTAATATTGCCACAGTCAAGTATGCTAGTTTATACTGAATTTAAAGTATATTACTGGTGCCAGAAAGTCTGCTCTTCAATTTTTCCCTTAAATCTTGCTCTTCAATTTTTCCCTTAAATCTTGCTAGATCTTGTCTCTCTTGCACATTAATTAGCTTATTTACCTAGCACTTCATCAGGCTTTTTGTAGCAATTATTGTAGCACACATGAGTGCTATCAGCACTAGACGTACTATAAGGAAACAGCTTCAGTACTTAGTAATGATGACCATCCCTCCTGGCATATCTAAAGGTCAGTTTCCTGTGCTTTCTCCTATTAACCTGGTGAATCTGGGCATTCTGAGGCAGTGTAGCAACTGCCTCATGTACATAGACACCCCTCTTCTCTTACCTCCCAACACTCAGACTTGTCAGAGATGTGCTTATATCTCCAAATTGGAAGACATGCACTCTCCAACCAAGACCAGAATAGCTGGTCAAGAGGAGAAGGTCAACAGCTGCAGCACACCACATGGAACACATAGCCCTTCAGAACACCCACCGCCACAGCCCTCACATAAAAACATAAACCACACACCCACCTACAAGGAGACTCTCAATAAAAAATTACCCAAACAGCAAGGCAGAAACACACTCAACCACTACAACACAGCACAAACCACAAGATACATAGCTCACCTGCACAGTGTGCCCCTCAACCTAAGCCCCTAAGTCAAAACAGCTTTCCCAACACAATAATCATAGGTGACTCAATAGTGAGGCACACTGATGTCCCACTCACTAGGTTGAATAAGGAGAAGGTAACACTCAGCTGTCTATCAGGTGCCAGAATCTGACACATAACACATGCGCTCAGGTCACTCCACAACAAGTATGACTGTGCCACTGTCTATGTGAGTGTGAATGCCCTAAGACGCACCTCCCTGGACTACATGAAAAGAGACATGGTGTAGCTCTCGGATTATGTGTCCAAGGCAGGTATGACCCTAGCCCTGAGCAGCATCCTACTGTCACCCAGAATGATACCACAGTACAAACAGAAAATGATTGACTTCAACAATTGTCTAAGTTTCTGGTGTCATTCTAAGGGGATCCAGTATCTGTCTGCTTGGGAGGACATGATTGACAGACCTCAATGCTTTGCCAGAGATGGCCTGCAACTGTCACCCCTGGGTTTCCGGGTACTGGCTAAGGCTCTTGCCTCCTCTATAGTGCCTTTTTTAGGCTGTGTTCCAATGACCAAATTACCACTTGAACACCTATAAATAAATGCAATCTGAGGGTCATGCTGCTTAATGCTAGATGACTAAATCTCAAGATGCACTCGCTCGCAGCACTCCTCAAAATAGAGAACATCGACATTTGTGTTGTAACACAGACCTGGTTTAAGGCAGCAGAAAGCACCCCTGTGCTATCAGCCTATAACTCATTCCACACCTTCCGGCCCCAGAACATGGCCAAAGCTCCAAAAGCGGTGGTGTCTCCATATTCATAAAGGATATGTACATCTCCAGACTAGTAGCACAGCATAACGCATCTGAGATGCTCCAGGTACAACTAACATTGGGTAATACGGCGATTCAGGTTGCAGCCTGCTATAGGTTCCCAACCATGTCCCAAGACTCTCAATCCACATTCCTGCACACCCTGGAAACTATTAAGATCCAACCCAACACTCTCATACTAGGTGACTTCAACTACCCTCCATCAATTGGGAAAACTACTCATGCACCAATGCACTGGCCCAACGGTTCTTGGAATTCATCAATTCCAATGCCCTGGAACAGTTCATTCTTACCACCACTAGAGGAAGCAACATCCTTGACCTGGTTATTACTAACATGGGCAACCATTGCTCTACACCAATAGTTAATTCCTCCCTGGTTAGATATGACCACAAACTAATCACAACGGAAATCAACATCTCCCCCACACCCCCAGAAAGGTATCCAGCATGAAAACCTTGTCCAAAGCTGACCCTGCACTCCTAAAAACAGAGGTGGCTAACTTCACGGCACCCATGCCAATGGAAAACAGATGCATGACTGCCGAATCCTACACCAACGTACATAAATGCATGGAACTTGCCATACCCAAGAGAACCAAGACACTCTCCTCCAAAAAAAGGAAGCCAATTTGATGGGCCCCTGCTATTAATAAACTCTACAACAGAAGGAAGAAACTGTTGCAGAAAAAGGTGAAGATTGCAGGCAGAATTGTGGCAGACACTAAAAAAGGGTGGCGCAGTGGTGCAGCGGTAAATGCTGTCGCCTCACAGCAAGAGGTTCTCCGGTTCGATTCTCGGCTGGGGTGCCTTCTGTGTGGAGTTTGCATGTTCTCCCTGCGTTCGCGTGGGTTTCCTCCGGGTACTCCGGTTTCCTCCCACATTCTAAAAACATGCTTCTGGAGCATTTCTCCCCGGGCCTCCACTGAAAACAGGATCTGTGGAACCTAGTCGGACTTTCCCGGTCAACAAATGTTAAATAAATAAATAAAATAAATAAAATAAAAAAATCAACCACAAAGCCTTCTATAGTTATATCAAGAATCTCCAAAGTAATACCCAGATTTGTTCTGAGTTACTGCACAATGGTACCTCCTATACTGTGCCAACAGATATTGCCAATATACTGGCTGACAGATTCAGTGCCAACTTTTCCCCTCCCCCCCAAAAGACCAATCTCAGTACTGGAAGAATGCCAGGCACCCAGCATTACTGCAGCACAGGTTAAAGCTGCATTGTCCAAGGCCAAGAATACAGCTTCTATGGGACCCAACAATATCCCTGGCTGTGTCCTACATGAATTACAAAGTGAACTGCCACCACATATGTGTGCCCTGTTCACTCACAGCCTCACCTCAGGCTTTGCCCCTACAAAATGGCGCACTGCTACAGTCATCCCTCTCCATAAAGGAGGAGAGACTACAGATCCTGGAAATCATCACCCCATTAGCCTGATGAGTCTGATATGTAAGGATATGGAGTGCATCATCATGGACCTAATTAATAAGGATATAGGGAATCTCCAAACTCTAGATCCCAAGCAATTTAGTTTTGTGAAAGGTAGATCATACCTGCTTCAACCTGGTTGACTTCTTTAAGTCAGTCACCAGAGCTGTAGATGAAGGGAAGGCAGTTCATACAGCCTACCTTGATCTGGCCAAGGCCTTTGATACTATTACTTATGCAGGAATTATTGATAAACTCACCAAACTAGGCATCAACCCCTATATTGTTAGGTGGATTACAAATTGGCTCACAGATAGAACCCACAGTGTGAAAGTAGCAGACTCCAAATCAGACTGCCGACCAGTCATGAGTGGAGTCCGACATCCCACATGGAATGGTCCTGGGTCCTGTCTTGTTTGGCATCTACTTCTCAGAAGTCCAGGCCAACATGGAGGGATGCTGGCTGACCAACTTCGCAGATGACTGCAAGCTGGGAGCCATTATTAACTCCCCATGTGATGCAGACATCCTACAGAAAGGCCTCACTGAGGCCAATGACTGGTGTCGAAACAATGGCCTTAAGCTTAATGCCAAAAAATGCATCATCATCTTCTTTGGGAAAAACTCAGTTCCCACTAGTTACCACATCAGTGGGAGCCCACTGAACACTGAAGGCATTATAAGAGATCTAGGGACACAGGTTGACAGCAACCTCTCCTTCAACCACCACATTGCCACTGTGGTCAGAAAGTCCTTCTATGTGGAATATGTCATTACCAAGGGTTTTGTATCTAGGAAGAAAGAGGTCATCATTTCTCTCCACTCTTCGATCATTAGACCACTCATAGAGTATAATGCCCCATTTGGAATGTACTTCACTAGACACCTGCAACAGCATGAGAGGCCACAAAAGTACCTCACAAAGATTATCCTAGGCCTGAAACATATGTCCTACACAGACAGACTAAAATAACTCCAGCTATTCTCTGTCACATATCCTCTACTAAGAGGCAATCTCTGCTTGTTTTACAAAGCCATGTCTGACCGAGCACTGTTAGAAATGCTATATCTAAGGAAATCCCAATTCCTCTGCACCACATGCTCCAGAGACCTCAACCTCATTGCCACAATCAACAGAACATGTTGGAGTGACAGCTTCATAACCCAGAGACTGCCCATGCTCTGGAACAGACTTCCCACACATGTCAAGCAGAGCACCTTACCGGCCCTCTTCAAGAGAAATGTTGATGAGTGGATGGGAAATAGAAAGCTCACCCCTGGGATCACTCCAGTGACTCTACTTGATAGAGGCACTGGGAACTAACATCGGGTGGCACAATGCCAGGGCACTTCTATGGGCTAGGCTTGTAAAGGCTCCAGGGCCATTAGCCTAGTACACACCTATGAAGCTATGAACCTATTATCAAGTGCTTTTCTGTGGCAACAGCAAGTGGTATTATTTAAAGCAGTGCAGACTGCACACCTTTAGTGTCAGGCAATGGGTCTAAACAAACTAAGCAGTTAAAAGTATACGTTTGCAGGGAATATCTGCCATGGGGGACTTCTTAGAATAAACAGTTATTTTAAGAATGGTGAAAAGCCTTAGACAAAACTGAAGTAAAAATAAATAAATACATAAATAAAGCCTAACATAAATTTTGTAGTAATATCACTACTAAGTTTAGAAAAGAAACTCGTAATGAGCCTTACTTGCAACTGGTTATTTGCTTGGATAATATGTTCTTAAGAGAGGATGGGGTAAGTGTTGTCACAAAGTCAGAGGTGCAATTTGTAGCTAGCGTGCCATGTGGCCATGTGATTGTAATGATGGAAGGAGCAGTCCTTCATTTGTGCGATTTGGTAACACAATTGTAGTTACACAGATCACACAGTACACCTCTTACAGGTCTTTAGTTTTAAATAACATCCTGAGGATCGCCTTAGGTCATGTTCACACACTCTGCTATTCATTATGTTGCCCCCTTATATTTTGGTTAGAAATCTAGGAAAAGCTTGTAGTAACAAAGAGGAGCCCACAATCAATAAGGTCCAACATTAATTATAGTATTGTGAGGCTGAGTGGTACAGACAGATAACCTCAGAACCTGTAAGATCCATTGCTTGGAAAGCATGCCCTCCCTGTCCATTATTACAGTACACACTTTTTTCTGGAAATGTTATTTTGAGTAAACTAAATGTCCCACAGACATTTGCATTGAAACACTTCTGAACTGAAGAGAAGCACATCCACAGTTGGAACACTGCAGAGTTACCCATATAACCATTTCTGTATGCTAGATCCATTATTTTAGGTTCTGTATTTTTTATGAGTATTTGTACTTTCCACCCACCAGATATAGATTATTACTAAGCTACGAACCTATTCTTACATTTTCTTTTGTTTCTCTCTGTCAGTTTTGTTTCATTTGATTATAGATGACATTTCTTCTTGTTTTATCCTTTTTATATTGCCCCAAGTGTCTTAGGCATATTAATAAAATTTAATTTGAATTTGAAGTTTAAATCTTCATTAAAGTCAAGCAAGAAAGATCTCAAACAGAAACATTGCAGAAATATTACAGAGGTGACAATGAGGTGGTTGTTTCTCAGTTTCTCACTGACTCTCGTGTCTCCCTCTCTTATCTTTCTGGATGCTATACAATGGAGTTTTACTCTTACGCCATTTAAATTCAGCTTAGTTGTATGTGTAATTTGCACACTGATAACATGTCTAAACTGCAGTCAGGTGCCATCATGTTGCACACAGCACACACACAGTTGCTACAAGTCTATGTGCAAGGAGAATCAATAGGGTTAAACACCCTTCCATCTGCAATCTAGTAACAGGCAGAAGTTTAAATGAAACTAAATTAATTCACAAAGAAGTTCTGTACTTTGTAGCTTCATTGATGGCTTAGAGGGACACAGCCCTGACTATGGCCCAGGTGACCAGAGTTTCATTCGTGGCTTGAGCATTTCACAGTGAGATGAGGAGGATGTGTGTGCATATCCTAGGAGGGTGGAGGCCACAGGCCCTTCCAATGAGTTCTGGTGGAAGACAGAACTTGAGAAAGGATGCTGGGCTTCCGCGGTTGGAGGACAGAGAAGTGTGACTACAGAGAGGGCTTAGTGATGGGAATGTGCTCACAGTTACTCAACATTGTCTGCCCAGCCTGATGCTGTTACTGGCAAGCTTGTGGAAGGTAATTAGGACTTAGTAAAAGTGAAGCTGCACAAAAGGATGACGCTTCAGGTGCTTCTCAACCGCACTGCACTCCCAGGATGCCTATTTCCCTTCCCAATTGGTGATCATAACTGGGGAACAGCACTGGTGTCATGCTGCTTTTCACTTCCCCTGTTCTCCCTACCAATAGCCCCTAAACTGAGGGTAGGAGCAATTGGGGAAGCATCAGGTAGCCCATAGTCAGAACTGCAGCCAAGACCCCAAAATAATTTATTTATTTTGTACTATTGACTACTATTATAGTATGTGATGACCCTCCACCTCTAAGCCAGTAATCAACAAGTCTCAATCCTCACCACTGGCACCTGTGGGGAAGATTCACTAGGAGGATAACAAGCACAAACCTAGTATTTCCAGATGCAGTGCTCTGCATCAAGTACATTCAAGCACAATTTCCCTTATGAGCACCTAGGGAACACAGTCACCCAGGGGCTGGTTCCTCTCTCTTTCTCCAAATCACCCAATAAGACTCCCCTCTGGCACAGCTATAGAGTTCAGTCCTTAGTGAGGGTTCCAAGCCAAATCCACCAATACTCTGTCCAAACAGTGCTTCGTGTCCCCTGCCCAAGTAGCTGACACACACATTCTTCGAGATTTGATTCACACACACACACACACACACACACACACACACACACACACACACACACACACAGACACACATGCAAATATATACACACACACACACACACACACACACACCTGGGAAAAGCTGGCATAGGTTTACTTATTATGTCCCATTCTGCCCAGACTATAAGGTAGTTATCACTGCCACCAGAACCCTTCACCCGCTACATTAAGGCTCTTACAATGGTACCCAATATACTGAGTGAAATTAATATTAATACAAATGGTAGTTTGACCAACAACAAGGCTATTAGGAGTGGCCTACACAGTGTCACCAAATAAATATGCAACTACTCTCAAAACTTAAATATCTCTACAAAGATCAGCCACAATGAAAGGTTTACATATTTAATAATAAATAATAAAAGAACAAAACTATACTAAATATCAATTCACAGTGACGACAGAGTTCAAAACAAAAGGAAATATTTAAAATAACATTGCAGAACAGGCTCAGACAAATAAAGAAAAACAATATCTCCACTACATTTCTGATTGACTCTAAGAGAATTATACTATTTCCTACTTACTTAACAGAGCAAGGCAGATGATGTGGTGAATGGTCCTTCTTGTTGTCAGGCCCAAGACGGAATACAGAATGCTCTGATCTCTAATTGACATCTCAAAATAATATCTAAAATATTACCTCTGGGATAGCTTTCAGAATGACATCACTTCTGGTCATCTGACTTCTAGGTTCACCTACAAACCCCCATTGTTTGAAGATGGCAGGCTTTTGCACCTACCTGTAAAAATGCACACACAAGGGCTTTTGGTCAGATCTTTGGCAGGTGCTGGAAGTCGTAAAACAATTCATACCTCCATGTTTCCAGAATAGTAATTAGTACACCAGAAAGACAATGCAGAAAGCTTCCTAGCATAGACTTTGTGTCTGTGGCTGGATTAAAACCTGTGAGATAGCATCTTTATGGCCTAGCCCGTAAAGTGATTTAATTTCAGGTATATTTTAATGTTTGCTGGACTGAAGTTAACCTTCCAGTTTCCTCTATTAAAACATATACATTTAAGCAGTTACAATAGTGCATGTACATTTCTGTTCTCTCCAGCAGGGCACACTGGAGATACATTTCAAACATAAGTACTTTACAAATACCTTTCAACACGAATGACTCTACAAATTAGTTTGATATACATATGACATACACTTCGAATGCATTTGTAACACCAGCATCTTGTATAAATCAGTTTGCTATTCACAAATGACATATAATTATTTACCAAATTCCAACTAGCTGCGCTGGCAGTATCTCCTTTCATCACATAGTAAACATTATGCAAATGTCCTTAACACCAGTATTAGAACACTGCAGGTAGTAAGTGATAAAAGTATTTCCTAATGCCTTTATTTAATAATTTGATCAATGTAGAAGGAATTATGGATTTCTAAAAAAATAAATATGTAAATGAAGTAAAAGTTAATGAAAAAATTATGGCAGACAACATTTATTTGTGTTGTTTTTATTTTCTCTCAGGCAGTTTATTACAGACAAAAGTAATTCAAAATATACATTTTTTCACTTGCAAAACTATGCTTATCCACTTGCAATAAATGACTAAAAATATTACTATTTTCTGGGAATGAAGTATTAGTTTTAGTTTTAATATCATAAGAAATAACGTAATGATAAAGTTATGATATTTACTGAGTTTGCTGGCTTTTCTAAACCTCATTGGGTATATCTGGATGATGTTTAATGTGGTCCAGGTAATCTCACTGATGTTGAACACCCTAATTAATACTTTCCACAGGAAACCAATACTCGTGCATTTTCAAAGTGTGCACCATAGTGATTTGTTTTCACAGATTTCTCTTTTCTTCATGTAGGTATGGCTATGAAGTAAAATTGATTATTTTGGGATGTGTGGGGCTTGCCCCCAAACATGGAGGATGCTTACATTTAATTTTATTATCAGGATATTTAAGTTTTTCATTAGGTTTATCACAGGAGACTAGATTATCTACTACCCTAGAAATCAGACATGTCATGGGTCAAAACAACATGCCACCAAATAAAAGTATAATTAGAGAACTAGTTCCTCACCACGTTGCAACTCAAGCAATCAAAATGGACATGAGTTTGTCAGACAGAACAGAAATGTAGTCATGTATATCATAATTTTAAACTGAATGGCAAAAAAGCACAGAGGACTAATGCCTATGCAGAACTACAAGTGGTACCAAAAATAAAGGACTGTATCTCTGAAACTATCTGAAACGTTCACTTTCTCAGAAAGGTGTATGATGACAATCAGACAAAGAATAGACTCAGATTTTAGAATGCAAGTTGGATGTACAACATCATGTGATATGTGACACTGAAATACAGTCTAAATTTGGGTGGGGAAGGCAGGTATGAATCTGATGACAGAATGACTCCCTTTCTAGACAGTTATGTATGATAAGCATTTCTGATTTAAAGAAAACTTAATACAGATCTGTTCTGGTGATGTACAAGATTTCCCTGATCCTAAAAAGTAGCCAAATCCCAACCATTAATTGAAACTATGTAGAATGCTACATATGAAAATGTCTCTGTGGCATGCCTATAAACACACACATCTAGTACTTCTGCATTACATGCCATACACAAATCCTCTTTTCATAGTTCTTAAAGAAGCTTGAATGGAATTACACTTGGCCACAGTTACAACATGTACTTAAGACTACCAAGTCCCACATAAGCTTTTAAATCAATATCAGTGTTGAGACTTAGACATATTGCCAGAGTCAGTATATGGAAGTTTGGTGATGTCATCTTTTCGGTGAGAGAAAAGCTCCCTGATAAGGAAATACATATTACATTTTTATTTCTGATATAATGCCAATTCAGCACAGATATATCTTGCACATGCATAGAATTCTTCTTCATTAATTCCCCTTCCTTCCCTTCCTATCTCTCTCCAGCAAGGTGCAAGGGAGTTGCAGTGTTCACTGGAAACATCCCTCTAAAGTATATACACAGCAGGCTCATCCAAAAGGCAGTCCGAGTCCACTCAATCCACCCACCGTTTATTTTGGACAAACTTTGCACCACTTCTGCCCTTGTATTTTATGTTCACTGGAAACATCCTTAAAGATTATATACAGCAGGCTCATCCAAAAGGCAGTCTGAGTCCACTCAATCCACCCACCATTTATTTTGAACAAACTTTGGACTACCTCTGCCATTGTGTTTTAAGTAAGTGTTAGGCAGCCAGTCTTTTCTGTGTGTCTTTTACCTTGCACCATGACTAGTTTGAAGGCAAGTGCTTAATTGCCATTTTCTTAGACCACAGCAGCCCATTTGATACTCTCTTCTTCCAAATGGGCTCCATTGATTCTTTTTATCAGTTTACTATCTCCCTTCCTTACATTTTGTGACAGCCCTCCACTGGACCAGTCATGAAGGAGCCTCAATACTCATGACTGGAACTTGGGGGGGGGGTCTTCATTGGGAGGATAACAGGTACGCACACAGTATTTGCAGATGCAGCTATCTGCATCAAGTGCAATTTTCATTAAGAGCGCACAGAGACCACAGTCAGTCTGGGGCTGGATTCTCCCCTCTTTCTCTAGATCCCCAATAAGACTCCCCACTGGCACAGCTATAGAGTTGATATCTCTGCTGAGTGATCAAGCCAAGACCTCTAGCACCCTTTCTGTCCAACCAGTGCTTTGTGTCCTTGCCCAAGTAGCTGACACACACACTCTCTGAGGTTTGAGTTACACACACACACACACACACACACACACACACACACACACACACACACACACACACACACACACACACACACACACACACACCTGGGAAAGGCTGGCACAGGTTTACTACCTATGCCCCCATCTGCCCAAGACTATACGGTAGTTGCCACTGCCACTAGTCATGCCTTATCAGCTATTTTAGGGCCCTTAACAAAGGGTGTCCAATTTTACTGTGTAATATTAATACTAATACAAATGGTAAATTGACCAAGAGCAAGGCTATTAGGAGTGGCCTACACAGTGTCACAAATAAATATGCAAGTACTCTCAGAACTTAAATATATCTACACAGATCAGTCACAATGAAAGGTTTCAATATATTTAATAATAAATTATAAAAGAACAATAAAATACTAAGTATATATTCTTAGTGACATCAGGGTTCAAAACCAGGGGAAATATTTAAAATAACATTGCAGTACAGGCTCACACAAATAAAGAAAAATATCTAAACTAAACTTCACTATATTCCTGACTGTATATAAGAGAATTGCTATATCCTAAAAACTGACTAATAGGGCAAGGCAGATGTGGTGAATGTTTTTTGTTGTCAGGTCCAAGACAGAATGCAGAATGCTCTGTCTCACTCAGAGACTTCTCAAAATAATATATAAAATATTACTGCTGGGATAGATTGGAGAATCACATAATTTTGGGTCATCTGACTTCTAGTTCTCATTCAAACCCCACTTCCTGGCAGTTGGCAGCATTTAACATCTACCTGTAAAAATACTCATACAAGGGCTTTTGCTCAGATCTTTGGCAGATGCTGGAAGTCATAAAACAATTGCATTCCTTCATGCTTTCAAAGCAGCAATTAGTTCACCCAGAGACAATACAGAAAGCTTCCTAGTACAGACATTGTGTCTCTAGTGGCACTGAAACATCTTTAATGTCTAGCTCATAAAGTAATTTAATTTCAGATGTTTTTCTAAAGTTTGCTGGACTGAAGTTAACCTCCTGTATTCCAGTTTCCATTGTTAAAATATATACATTTAAATAGTTACAATAGTGCATGTACATTTCTGTTCCCTTCCAGTAGGGCACACTGTGGATAGATACATTTTAAACACAGTACTTTACAAATACCTTTTCAACACAAACATCTGTACAGAGCAGTTTGATATAGACATGGCATAAAGTTCTAACACATTTGCAACACAAGCATCTTATATAAATTAGTTTGATATTTACAAATGACATATAATTATTTACAAACTTCCAGCTAAGCTGGCTGTGCTGGCAGTACCTCCTTTTGTTACAAGTTTATTTCTCTTTTGCCCCAGACATCTGTATAACCACTTTCAGTTCTGAGACAGTATTTTTCTTTCCTGAGCTGCAGTCCTGCATTTTGGCATACATTTTCTCATTGTTTTGCTGATGTTTGGGGAGAAAGGGTAGCCTTTCAACTTTGCAATTCAAAGTCCACATAAACCTCCTTACCATCACACAATTGTTCAAACAGTCAAGTGCAGTTTTTAGTGCTGTATATGACCATTAGTAAGGATAACCTGATATTGAACTAAGCCTCCTACAAAAATTGTGTCCTAGAGCAAGACAATCATCAGTTTCATCTACTAGCACAGGGGTCTTTTAAACTGATTTGCTCCTTTTACTTACCACTTTCAGGATATCTGTGCTGTTTAAGTCCAGTCACTGATTATTTTCTCTGTCTCTTTGTCAACTTGTGTTTTCAACCCACTTCGTTCACCCTCACTAATGCTTGGGCTCACTCCAGTCCCCTACCCTATCCCCAATTCCCACCCAACACCTCTTACTTTACATTTATATTTCCATAGCACAACCCACATATCTCACAAACCAATGCCATCATTTACCTCTAGAAAAAAAATCAGTAGAATAACTCCTAATACTAACACCCACTCTAGTTTATCACTTAATTATCTCTCTAAAACTGTCCTACTCCTTGCCTCCTATAACTATCATATTACATCTCTACAACTAACCCAGTACCCTCCTAACTTTTTCAAATCTTAACCTAGGTCCCACTATTCATAAAACTGTCACTTCCAACCTCAAAATAAACCAGTCACCTAATACTTCTCCACAAAAAATAGAACCCAAACGCATTTTACTAAATATAAAAATAAGAAGTATGTGCAATAAAAATCTATGACATCCATACCTACCTTGCCACATACAGTCAAGATGTAGTTACCGCCACCAAAACCTGGTTAAAAAAAAGAAATGAAGGATAATGAGATCACCCCACCCTACCCCCACTTAGGCATGACAGACAAAACAAGCATACTGGAAGAGTAGCAATCATCTATAAAAAATCCCTAACCATCACCTTAATCCCACAGGAAATACCGCAGTTGTAGGACTACATACATATCTGCTGACCTTACAAGACCCAAGCGTAGTGAAAGGTTTAAAACATAAGGAGAATAAGTTTAAGATGATTTCCCTGCTTAGTTTAGCAGAAACACATTTGTGCCAAGCAGGAATCAAACTAGAAGTAGATAAAAATCAGGCAGCAACTTAATGTGCCAAAAAAAAAAAATAAAGTATATAATGTAAAGGATCAGATGAGAAATCAAGAAATGTGGAAAATGCGTAAATATGGTTGCAAGTATAGAAAACTCTTGGAATAACCTCATGTTGATCAGGATTGAAAGAAGGAATGGTTAAGGAGAGGTGAATTTAACCCAAAATATGAAAGGTTAATATTGATGGCCCAACTACATACACATTAGTTTACAAAGTCCATTGAGCATGTTGGAGAAACAGACAAATGAGGTTTGCTAAAAAAACAATTTGTTCAGGGACATCTTCAGAAGGGGGTTAGATAAATATATTAGTGGGAGTTAAGAGGGTGGGGGGGTGAAAGAGTTAAATGGGAAGGAGGGATGATTGGGAGGAAATGAGTTAAAGGGGATCTTCTTAAGAGGTTTAGGCAAGTGTAGCTGGGTAAGGGGATCACATTTTGGCATGAACTTGCCATTCGCATTTGCATTCTTTGTTTTATTGAGTGCTGTATGTGTGGAGTCTTTGCAAGTATCATGTAAGCAGGCCTTAGCATCATCTGCAGCAGTAGATGCATATAATGTTATCACTGAACCACATCCGTAATGTGTGGATAATACCACAATGCTTCATAAATGTGATTTAAAAAAAAACATGGAAAATGCCTTTGATCATTTGTTCAGACTGGTATGAAGTGAACCTTTGGGGAAATAGTATGTTTTTGTAATATGCTTGGCACCAGTGATGGGTATTAATTCCATGTGGGATTGAGAGTTTTCTAGTTAGGGATGGACGTAGTTGCTTTATCTTCAGTGGTCATTTGTATTTTTGCCAGTAAGTGAAGCGCATATCAAAAAAAAAAAAAAGGTATGTGGCTTCACAGGTGTGAGGAACAAGATATTTGTTTCTGAAATGTGAGGTTGGAGCCTCTGCTGGCTATGGTGCTTCTGGCATGGATGATCTATGGGTGATGACAAGTGGGCTGTGGTCTGGCTGTTGGAGGGAATGTGCAGTGGCATGTGGGTGAGTGGGTCTCTGAGTGTGCATGCAGGTGCCGGTGTGTCAGGTAATAGGTAATAGGTTTGTCTATTATGATGTCATTTAGTGCTGGTCTATAAAATTGTGGTGTAGTATTTGATGTTTAATTCTGATGAAGTTCTTAATATTAAAAGAATGAAACTGCTTAATATATTACGTTTGGTGTGGTTTGGTTTGTTGACTCAGACTGTTACAGAGTGCCGTGTTTATTTTTATTTCTAAATTGCTACTTTTATATGGAATGAATGACTGCTCTGTTTCTTTGTTGCAAAACATTTCAACTTAACGTACACCTGAAAGTGTTTACACCACAACTGCCAGTGCCATGTTACAATACAAAGAAAAGGCCATTCTCATGAAATGCTGCAACTATCTCAAGTCAGAGTGTTGGCAATCCTACAAGCTAAAAAAATCATATACCTTCTTTACATAATTTCATGGTAGATGGAAATGATAAAGATTCAAATAAATTTGTTGGCTGACTGCTCAGGGAAAATGAACAGCTGTAGGGCAGCTTGCTATGAGTACTTATGTCAGACAGCAAAAGATGTCACACACTCTAATTTACTGCTGAAAAGCACTCTTGCCACCCATTCCATAAATGCCCCCTAGTTGTGACCACACTAACACAACTTTTACATGTGATTTACTGGTAACCAGCACCAATCTTTCAAAGCACACTGGCATGGTAATTCACATTTTGGTGTATTTACATCAACAGGCCACATGGCTTCAGTATCTTTCATAAATGATAAGTGAAATTCCTATTCAGATTCATACAACTTCAGCATTTCTTTGGGTCTGCAACTTCTTTATTAGCTATGAACATTTACAGATACACCTACCCCACAAAACTTAGTGTAAATTATTAAAATTTCTTTTCAGACATTTATTAATTAATCTGGCTACAGAATACAAATAAAAGTTGTCAGTCATTTCATTCTTTGACACTTCCCATCTTGAAGGACTTCTGGAAATGTTATATATATTTTTAAATATATTTGCTGTGGTCCATTAATTTATTGTGAGAAACTGGACAATCTTCCTATTATGAGGGTTGTTTTGTTTTTTGTTTAGGAAGTCAGATAGAGCCAAGTGTACAAAATCCCAGTATGGTTACTACACTTCTACTATAAGACTGTCCATGTAAGGATGTTAAGGCTTATAGAATTTATGAGCTTGAAACGTAGTGCCTAGTAATGTAATGTATTCTGTATTGCAGGATACTGCATTTGATATAATCAACCCCCCCCCCCCCCCCATGATCCAGATGAATGACGGGGCTAGTCAATTTTACATATTTTCTGAAATGTTACTGCTGCAAAACATTTCTAAAAAACATTTGCTGGACAGTGTGTAAGAGAACACATTTACATCCATTTCTTTAGCACATACAGCTGCTGACTGTCTGAAATTATAGCTTAAAATGAGGGTCTTCATATAGTGTTGCATGTTTTAAGTGAAAAATTAACATATCAACTGAAACTTTGCAGATCACCCTAACCATTTCACTACAGACATTTTTCTATTTCAGAGCACATTTATGAAATTATTTTCAACCCTGTACGTATGAGTATCTGTGAATTCATCTTAGTCGTGCAATTTCCTCATCATATTATTATGTTTACTGATATTTGCTGTGCTGTACATTCAGAAACTATTTCATTAGTGAAACTTGGTTCACAGCTTTTTTAAAATGTCTGACGGGAGCATTGTCCTGTACATGGAATTTAAAGTGCCTTTTCACTTTGTATATGATGTCACTGTAAAGAATTTTCCAGACATTAAATGAATTAGATGCAGCCAGAGCAGGAAGCATCCGTTTGATAGACAGGTGGAAACACCTGTTATACGCATATGTGAAATTTTACAGTACACGTATATTATCCCTATATCCGTCTATCTTTCTAGTTATGTATCTATATATTAGAACCTGCAAAAATATCTCAACATTTTATGTTTACGGTAAAATAAAAATATTCCAGAATACAGGCTTTGATTTTATTAATGGTTATAAAATGATGCATTCTTTGCTCCTTTAAAAGTAACTAGAAAGTGGCATTTAGCTATTTGGAACCATTACCAGAAACATTTTAAGTTAAAGCTCTTCTCTTGAGACTCATTCTGAAAGCCTTGTCAACACTTCTATCTGATGTATTCCCTGATGCTCCTGTTCTTGCATGTTGTGACAAGACAGCAGTTACTGTTAAAGTATACCAGAAACTGTCACAGTTTTTACATAGGATAGACATGAGGTCAACCTCCCACAGCTTAAAGTCACTCTGTTCCTAATAAACCGTTTCCTGTCTGGCTTTTGCAGTGTGCACACATCAGGCCAAGATAATTATTTTGATATCTTCGATGGTATAATCTTTCTGCTTCTTTATTGCAGCATTGTATGGTTTCTTTATACGTCCTAAACTGCCTGTTTGCCAAGAATCATAATGAATGCTTTTTTCGTCAAGATTTATTATAAAACACAAAGCACCTGAACAAAGCATACATATTTTTTATGGAATAAGTACATGAATTATTACATTCTTGTTATAACACACAAGTATACACACGTGTATCTATAGATATACATATATATATATATATATATATATATATATATATACACATATATATGCATATACGTATTATATCAGATTATTAAATATTCAGAAAGGCGAACATCATACGGTCGAGACCATATCTTAAGTCAGACCAGAGTGGTCAACACTCACCTTTGAGATGTGCTAGTCAGTTTTATTTATTTATGTATTTATTTTATATTTGATTACCGGGTTGGTCTGATTGGGCAATCAGGTGCCCGTTTTCAGCAGAGACCCAGGGAGAAAAGCTTCACATACATGACATTCACAAAAATACAAAATACAAAAATACAACAGCTCCACATACATGATAAAAAAAAACAAAGTCAGAGATGAGTTCAAATTAATACAGCAAGCAAACAATACAGCAAACAATAGTATACCATGGCATAGTTAGATGAGAAGTTACAGAAGTGTACAATATATAGAGTGTACAGTAGTAAAGCAGAAAATGTAATGTATTTGAATAAGAAGGCACAGTAATACTATATACTGTTATATACATTTTTTAAAATTTTATTCAGTTATTAAATTTCATTTTAGTTTTTCAAGCAGTAATAACACATTTTGAGCTGTAAGTAGTGTGATGCCCCTGCACTGGCCCAGCAATCAAGGAGCCTCAATCCTCACAATTGGCACCAGTGAGGGACGTGCACATTGGGAGGATGACAAGTACACATACAGTAAAGTACAATTTCCCTTATGAGCACACAGCGATCACAGTCAGTCTGGGGCTGATTTCTCCCTTTCTCTCCAGATCCCGAATAAGACTCCCCACTGGCACAGCTATAGGGTTAAGATCTCAGCTGAGTGGTCAAGCCAATACCTCCAGCACCCTCTCTGTCCAACCAGTGCTTTGTGTCCCTGCTTAAGTAGCTGACACACACACTTTGAGATTTGATTTATATACAAACACACAAACACTCCTGAGGAAGGCTGGCACAGATTCACTAGCTATGCCCCCTTCTGCCCAGACTATAAGGTAGCAATCACTGCCACCAATCAGCTCTTTATCAGCTACTATAAAGGGAGACCAATTCTACTGTGCAATGTTATTATTATCCAAATGGTAAGTGTGACCAAACTTTTAAGGCTATTTAAGAGTGGCCTATACAGTGTCACCAAATACATGCAAGTACCCTAAGAGCTTAAATATCTCTAAACAAACCAGCCACAATTAAAAAGTTTAAATATATTTAATAATAAAAGAACAATGCAATACTCAATATCTCAATACAGTGATGACAGTGTTCAGAATCACAGGAAATATTTTAAAACAACATTGCAGGGCAGTCTCACATAAATACAGAAAACATCTAAACTGATCCTACTATATTCCTACCTATCTCTAAGAGAGATACTATAGTCTAGTACT
Organism: Protopterus annectens; assembly: GCF_019279795.1. Lineage (NCBI taxonomy): Eukaryota > Metazoa > Chordata > Ceratodontiformes > Protopteridae > Protopterus > Protopterus annectens. The sequence goes on from NC_056729.1 coordinate 876,929,259, forward strand.
TACTATTAACATGGCAAATACAAGTGCTGGATGGATGTTTTTAGGTCCAGAGACAAATACAAAATGCACAGACTTACTCTCCGAGATAGTTCTTAAATTACTATCAAACATTACTGCTGAGGCTATCTCAGATTACATCATTTTTGATACCTCTGCCTTTAGTTCCCAGCCTAATAGGAATTTAAAATTTAACATCTCTGTGTCAAAAATGTTTATCTCTTAAAAGTTTGCCTAGAACTGGAAGTCGTAAAACAGTTTTGCTTTTGAAACCTGAAATTATTTCTGTTTCCAGACAATAGAAAGAATTTCTAGCTGCAGAAATTCTGTCTTCTAGCTGTGGTAAACACAATCATAAAACTCTTTACATGTCAACTTATTTTCTTAGAGTTTTGCAAGTTAACTCTGTTCTTTTCCAGTAGGGTATACTGTGGTTACATTCCTGAAGCTCATTACTTAACATAACAGTTTCTTACATTTGTAGGACAAGCATACAAATCACATTACTACTCATAAATGACATATAATTATTTATAAAAATTCTAGCTAGCTGGGCTGGCCACAAGTAGCACAACATTATTTGCAGTTGTTGAAGTATATTGTCCCATACAATCTCACATATTCTATAATGCTCTAAGGAAACTCTGTACAAAATAAATTTTTTTCACAGTTTATAGTACACCGGATAGACTGGTCATCAAATACCATTCCTGCTATTACCAGGAATTTCAAATGAAATCAGTTTATGCAAAAAATGAGTTATTTTGTCTGCTACTTCTTAAAATACCCTTCTATATTTCTAGTCAGAGATTCCTATATCATAAAAGTACCTAAAATAATTTGATGGACTCATGTGCCAAGCTAAACTGTGAGCACTTTGTGATTGGCATACTAATGTGTGATCACAAATGTACAGTTTCTTTCTTGCTTTGTTAATGTCTTTATTTTTCTGATACCTTTCCATTAATGTGGCAGCAGGCAAAATGTGTGTAGGCGCAGCAATGATAGCAATCCACACACACTTTTTGTCTGAGATTTTTAGTCACGTTTTTCGTGCAACATTTGGAGTCGGGGCTGATTTTTATGACCTAACGTTTGTAGTAAAGACACAGTTAAGTGTAAATATTTGATGGGAGGAGCAGATGGTAGTCAAGGCCCTGCTGTGCTCCTGGCATATGTAGCAGCATCTGATCCTTAACCGAAGTAACTTGAGACATAGTGTTTAACAACTTTATTGAACCAGCCCCCCCCCCAAAAAAAAACACTATTCTAAATCAGTTGGACTTTGGCAATGGAGATGACATCGGTGGATTATCGAGAATGAGTGACACATACACACACACAAACACACAAAACACACACACACACACACACACACACACACACACACACACACACACACACACTTTAAATCCTAAGAACTTAACTTTTGAAATGAAAACATTTGTTCGGATTACTGGCAACGAGTCTCACACACTCAATCACTCACTCATAAAACACACACGCAATGTTATAAATCAGGTGAACTTTGACAATGAGAACATCTCTTGTGGTCATAACTCTCAACTGTCCAAATTTGTGATTTTCTGTCAATTCAATGAGTCACTTTTTTGTGCCCCTTACTGATTCACTTTCCAAAAGTTGGTACAGTGCCGCCAATGCCCTAGTCTTTGCTTTTGCAACTTCTTTCTTAGCTTCTTCATTAGCCAACCAGTAAGTCCTTCCTAGCCTGGTCAGTCTTTTCTATCTCCCACTTCTTCCTGCATTCCTTCTTCCTTCTGATGACTTCCTGGACTTCTGCATTCCACCAGCTGCTTTCCTTATGTATCTTATTTCCATACCTGGCTCGGCCACATATCTTTTCTGTAGTCCTAACACATGCTGTTTTTAGGCGCTGCCATTCTTCTTCAACTCCACCTATTTCCTACTCTTCTTGGGGTGCTAGAGCCCTGAGTAATTCCTTGAACTGTTGTACTTTCTCTCCAGTCAACTTCCAGGTCTTCAGCCTGGTCTCTGTTGACCTTAGAGCCTTCTCTGACCACAGCTTGTAGCTGATTGTGGCAACTAGTGGTTTATGCTGTGGGTCGACTGTTTCACTGGGGATGACTTTGCAATCATGGATTCTACCCCAGTGCCTTTTCCTTACTTGGAGGAAGTCTACCTGAAGTGCATGTTGACTACTCTCTTTCTGAACCATGTGTTGGCTACTATCAAGCCATTTGCCAGACAGAAGTCTAGAATGGCTTCTCCTTCTTTATTCCTGTTGCCCCACCAATGTGGACGCAGGCAGTCCTCATATCCTGTTCTGTCTGTCCCGATATGCGCATTCAAGTCACCCATTATCAACACCAATTCATGTTGTCCTGCTTTATCTAGTAGGTTCTGCAACTGCTGTCTGAATACACTTTTGTCCTCACTATCACAACCCTGATGTGGGGCATAGGCTGAGATTATGAATAGTGCCCTATTATTACACTGGAGTCTGATTGCCATGAGTCTGTCATTAATTCTGATGATATCCCTTACTGCCTTTTGAAGCCTCTCTCTCACCACAAATCCTACACCATTTCTAGCCTGCCCTCCACCTGAGTAGTATACTCTGGATTCCTTGCCAAGTGGCCTTGCTGCACTGACCTTCCATCTCATCTCTTGGATACATAGGATGTCCAGCCTCCTATGTATCATCATGTCATCCTCTTCCAAGCTGCGTCCTGTCAGTGAACCTACATTAAGTGTAGCAATTCTCATTTCATGTTTGGCAGGTTGGTTGGTTTTATGTCCAGTTTTTGCTCAACAGAGCTATCCCAGGTAACCCAGGCTGGGCACCTAGACACCGGCCAGCCAGTAGCTTATTGACCCAGGGCTGCTGGGCTTTATGGCAGGCACACACTGGCCAATCGGGGCACATATACCCCTCCCATCATTAGCACGGGTCCCTGGCATGGGTCAGAGTAGGCCGGGTCCTCAACCTTACCACCGCTAACTACCCATGCCCATTTTTGGTGACATTAGTTAACATGGCTGAATCACCTAGAGACATATTTTACACCGTCAAGTGGCTACCTCTGCCACGGCATGCAGTCTGTGATTCATGTTCTCCTATCTTGAGGACACTGCGCACCACAGTAGATGCCCAAAGCGATTGGTCTGTGCAACTCTTCCCCCTATAGGCCACCATGTAAAGTCTGTGCTGCCGTCCACAGCTCCATTCACTGGTGAGTTTGAGATGAAAACACTCAGCATGTTTTTTGGACATGGGAGAAACTCCATGGAGACACAGGGAGAACATGCAAACTTCAAAAAGACATTGGCCGGAGGTCAGGATCAAACTTTATGCCTTGTGCATGGGAGGTGAAGACCTTAACCACTCAGCCATCTGGTCTCACTGTGACTCAGTAAGGGGCACAAAGAAACTGCATCAGGTTGCAAGGCAAAGACAGAAAGATAAAGAAGATAAGCCAGACACCCTTCATAAGTGATGCCAGCAATAACCTGCTCACCAGTCCAGAGGACATCAAAGGCAGATGGAAGGAGTATTTCTAGCAGCTTCTGAATGAAGGAAATCTCACAGAAGCTGTACTGCCCCAGAAACAGCCTATGATGAGAGGAGAAGAAGAGGAGCCCACCCTAGAAGAAATAAGAACAGCACTAAGGAAGATGAAGTCTGGGAAAGCAGCAGGCTCAGATGAGGTCACAGGAGATATGATAAAGATGCCGGGTGATATATGGGAGAAATGGCTCCTGAGGGTAGCAGTGTGGAGAGAAAGGCGTATCCCAGATGACTGGAGACTAAGCATACTCTTGCCAGTGTACAAGAACAAAGGAGACATTCACAGCTGTGGGCAGTACAGAAGCATCAAACTCCTATCACATTGCATGAAAGTCCTGGAGAGAGTGATTGATAAACGGATACGCAGAATAGTAGAATGCAATATGGGAGATGAGCAGTTTGGATTCAGATCAGGATGCAGCACAATTAACCCAATGTTTACACTGAGACAGATACTTGAGAAGAAGCTAGAGATGAGCAGAGAGGCCAACTGGGCATTCTTAGACTTGGAGAAAGCATATGACAAGGTCCCAAGAAAGCTGATCTGGGCAATACTGTGGTGGTTTGAAGTCCCAGAAACATTGGTAGAATTAGTGCAGGCTATGTACAAGGACCCACTGACTCAAGTACGAACAGTGTTCGGTCTCACAGAGGGGTTCCCAGTGGGAGTGGGTGCACATCAGGGTTCAGCTCTGAGCCCACTGCTGTTCATACTGGTGATGGACTACATTAGCAAACAGTTTGGAGGGGACGGATCAACAAAGCTGCTGTATGCAGTTGATGGGGCAGTACAGGCAGACTCTGAGCTACAACATCAGCAAAGGATAGGAGAATGGAATGCACATCTGAAGGCACATGGGATAAAACTAAGCACAGATAAGATGCTGGTAATGGCAACAAATTGGGGAAATCAGAAGAAACTGAGAATAGAGATAGAAGGAAAGATAGTGGAACAGGTAAACAGCTTCAAGTATCTGGGAGGGGTAGTTCAGGAGAAGGGTAGTCGGAATGAAGAGGTCAAAGCTAGAATCAGAGGGGCTGCAGCCAACTGGCATAGAGTATCAAGTGTAGTCTATGACAGAAGAATGCCAAAGAAGCTAAAAAGTAAGGTGTACAAGACAGTGGTGTGACCAGTACTACTGTATGGTACAGACACCTGGGCAGTAAAGGCAGAACAGTTGAAGAAGCTAGAGGTGATGGAAATGAATTGCCTTAGAAAGGTGGTAGAATGCACACTGTGGGACAGACAAAGAAATGAGGACATAAGAGCAGAAGCCAAAGGAGCTCCAATTGCAGCAAAAGATCAAAGAGAACAGATTACGGTGGTTTGTGCACATGTGTAGAAAAGAAGAAGACAATCTGGTGAGGAAGATTTGGGACAGACAGGAAGGCAGTAAGAGGAAGCAAGGACATCCAGCAAAGAGGTGGATGGACTGTTTGAAAGAAGATCTGTGACAGTCAAGCATGAGTGTTGAATAAGGCAGGAGTGTGGCACTGAATCGAGAGAGGTGGCGACAGTTAACACGATACCCCATCCCCATGTAGAAAAATGGGAAAAAGGGGGCTGATGATGTCAAATCAATGAGGACTGAAGTCATTAGATAATGACAGACATTTGAGTTTCAGGATTCATACATATCCTTCTGAAAAATGCACAGCAATGCAAATATTTTATTTTAGCGATATTCTGAGTTTAGAAGAAAAACATTTACAATTTGTCCTTATTTTCCACCCTTTGTCTCTCCATTACTTTGGCCTTTGTCCATATTTCTTCTGCTAACAGGTTGACAGGTATGCTGACAGAACTGATAACACTAAACACCACTGTTAAATATAGGCATTTTACTGCTTCTGGAATGCATGCTAGTAGAAATGTAATTATTCTGAATGTGTGTAAAGTGGATGATAGCAAAAATGAAAACACGTTCTTAATTTTTTAATTTTTCCAGTAGTAATTTGAGCTTTGCAAATCTTTTCTGAATGAGTAAAGTGAAAGAACTGTGATATATTATGCAGATCGCTAAATATATCAAATAAATACATTTCGCAGCAACATTTACGTCTTGTGACAACTGCTGCCCTGTTAAGGGAAAGTGCCTTTATTTTTTTTTCTTAAGATCAAGACCCCGATTCCAAGAGACTTGCTCTCAGTGTAAGTGGCCATCATTTTTAATCTTAAGAGCATACATATACTTGTGTTCTTAGGCCATATATCCTAAAATCATTTTTAGTTACTACAAACAATTGGAAAGACACTGTCTAAAGTCTTCTGAAGACTTCACTATGTGGACATAGACAGGCTACATGACATTTTGTAAAGGGCAAAAATAGTGGACAGTCTGCAGTAGAACAAAAAAGCTCAATTATCCATAGTCTTAAAAAAACAGAAGGGAGTCAAAAGAGAAACAGAACAATAGAATAATCCATGTGATTACAATGTTTAACAGATGCATGATGAAAAGAAGATGCAAGCTGAAATTAAAATGTGGATGTTTCAGGGAAATTACATTTAATATTATTTAACACAGAGTTTAGCAAACAACTGGAACATCACTCCTAATTTAAAAGCTAGATTAAAGAGCATAAAGAACTGAATACATCATAGTTCGTACAGAAGACGCAATACACAAAAAGTATATAACTGTTAAAGTACGATCAGCGGCTCATCTAAAGAGCAGGAACGTGAGCAAAGCATATGGGCCATGCAGTCGTGCTATAACCTGACTCTTCTTCTCTAGCGTCAGGAAGTTATTGAATGTTGAAATAAGGGACATCCAGTTCAGTCGGACTACAACGGTCTATGTTGTTCTGTAGCTGCATTAACCTTTAGCCATGAACTAAAAAACATCAATACATGTTACTTGCAATGTCTACACACCTAACATGTCATGCAGGCCATATTCCTTCTCAATTAGACAAACAAATATGAGTGGAACATTACCAAAATCTATAATCTATCTTACATTGTTTTTGTAACTAATGCCCAATGTATTCCTAGTGGACAGGAAGATAAAAAGATCTGCTACCACTGCCAGGAGACCAAACTCTTACTTAACCACACTCCAGTAAATGTAAAACCTGCCAATTCTGCAACATTAAGATTGCTGTGTGTTTTCTATGCCAAACAGCAGTGATATTCAGGGGCATGTGAATATGTTAAATGTCTCCAAACTTTGGCAATGACAGATACATTTCTAGGAACAGTATTTGATTTGGGGGTTCAGGCTGTTATATATGTGATAAAAACCTTGCTACAACAACCTGCCCCCACCACTAGATTCATAAAATATGTTTTATCCGTGGTCCCTACACCATTGTGAAAATGAGCCTTCTTCTCATGGAACAATAAAGGCAACAGATGCTGTACTGAAAATATTTTCACTGGTCATTCTCACAAGTGTTCCAAAAATATGGAAATTTATTTACAGACCCTTCCTTGCACATGCTGTGTTTAATACTGCACTGGTTTATCCCACATCTATGTATGTCCTCACATTACAGGGAGACAGTACCTCCAGGCATATGTTCTGCAGTACTGCCCTGCATCTAGTAAGATTAACTAGGATGTCAGAGTTTTGGCAGAATGGACACTTGCATATTGCCATTGACAGCAGCAGCAAGCGTGAACATCTTCATCTCTAATCATCACCAGGACAGCAGAATGTCAATGTGGTATCACCTATGTGCAGCTGCATGCTCACGTGTCCTTGTGGATCTGCCTGTGGATGCACCTATGTGCAGCTGCATACTCATGTATCCTTGTGGATTTGCCTATGGAAGACAATATTTATACACCAAGTAAATGGCAGCACCAGTCTTCATACTTTCTATTTGCAATACATGTGTATGGGTAAGTGCAACGATTTGTAGGTAAAAACATACAATATTGGCAATAATGCTGACCTACACATGATGAAGCTTTTTAAGTCCTGAGCTACAAAATCTGTGAAAGGAGAGACAAGAGAAATCATAGAAAATGACACAGCAAGCAAGTGAAGAAAAAATAATGCCATATGAAATGTTTGTCCAAAACAAAGGGTTTCTTTAAAGTTATATTAAGAAACAATGTATACAACATGACTTCGTACCATTTATCTACATTGATTTTTGCATAACAAAGAGGCTGATAAGTCAGCAGCTACAGAAACAACTTATACAATTATTTTGACATACAATGCCTTATAAAGGCATATTGTAAGAGCTGATCAGTTGTTCAGGATTTGGGAACTTACGTGGACAATGACCTAACTTTGGACCAACATGCATCAATTGTTGTAAGAAAGTCCTTTTACATTCCACAGCTTACAAACAAAGGGATTGTGTCTAGATCTAGGAATGCCTTTATCTCCATTTACTCAGCCCTCATTTGGCCAGTCATTTAATTTAATGTCCCCTTTGGCATGTATCTGTCTACACATATGCACCAGTTGGAACACCCACAGAGATACTTATTAAAGGATACAAGGCCTAAACAACATGTCCTACAAGGACTGACTCAAAGCCCTGTCACTATACTTGGTACCTTACAGATTGCTAAGAGGTGACCTGTGTCTGGTATAGAAGGCAACATCTGACCCATTGCTGATTGATTTGCTGCAGATCAGCAAGTCAAATGTCATCAGAAATACTCAGTATATGGATCTAAACCTCTTCTGCAGTATCAACAGAATGGTTTGGAGGGACAGGTAGATTTTCCAGAGGTACTGCTTCTTCAGAACAGACGGGTCCCCATCCACATAAAATAAAGATCATCCCTGTCCATTTTTAAGTGCAGCTTAGATCTATGGCTGGGAAACAGAAAATGTATCCCAGGACTGCACCCTTTACTAGTAATAGATAGATGCAGCTCCTACATGCTTTATCTTAAGCATAGGTGCCAACAAATTATCTTTGGTATAATCCCAGTTATTCTCATTAGGGAAAATATACAATTCTTGACCATGGGATAGGCAAGGCCAATCTTTAACCAAATGGGATAGGTTATTTCAAGCACAAAAAGGGAAACTGACTAGGTTTAAGTGGCCTGGCCTGCAAGGGCAGCTAGTCTAGTACCTATGTTTGTGGGTTGGGGAGTTGGTGTAATGGTTGGGATGTGTGCCTTGCAGACACAAAGTGTAGGGTTTGATTCTCACATGCAGTAATTGGCTAGGCTTAAAAGGGCCCTTCAAGGGCAGTTAGCCTACTACTAATCTATGAAGCTATTAACCTATAACAGGCTAATAATGGCTCACTGCAAGAGCTTGAGCAAGAAAATAGACACACATTGTTAGGCCATGCTGAAATTGTAAGCACTTTTACTGTTTTTTAGATGTTGAGGGGCTGGCTTGGGTTATGGGCGAACAGACCAAGTGGCAGATACCCACTCTCCCTCCTCAAAGGTGCAACTATAGTTGGAGCACCTTCTAGTGAGGGATAGAGTGTGAGATCCCTGCAGAAGTGTACCCTGCTCCATAAGTTAGCACCTATAAAAGACAGATGTTATAATCCTAGTAATACTATGCAAGGAAGTGTGGTGCAGCATGCATAGTGTAACTGAATGCTCAGCCATCCTTGGTAAGAGTGTCATCAGCATCCAAGCTTTGGTTCCTAGTATATGAAATCCTCCTCCCAGTCATAGTACAATATCCCTGTTCCTTAGCTATTACATCCTGGTACAGTAGCCCATAATGTATACCTGCACGAAGGACCATCTTCCCTGCTGAGGGGAAGTGGCAGCATTTCATGGCACAGGGGAGAATGTGTGACCTAATTGAATGGACATAGACCATACAAGTCACTGGTGGAGGTATGGAGCCATAAATCTAAAAGGAAATCCTAAAGGTATGGTTATACAAAGATATAAAGACTTTGATAAAATACAGTATGTTAATATTTTGGCTGCATCACTTATTTAGTTTCAAGGCAACACACACATACACACACACACACACACAAACACACACACACACACACACACACACACACACACACACACACACACAATGTGCTTAGAGTGTTTTGGGGAAATCTGATAAAAGAACTATTTGGTCTAAATGTACACGGCATCAGCAGTTTAATTACAAAATACTGGACCCTGCAGTAAAATCACGCCAAAGACACAATCAGCATACTGGTATTGCAAAAAATGCAGGGAGAGAGAAAAAACAGGAAAATGTGTTAGGGATTATACTCCTGAAAATGAAAAAAATGTATATGAAATGTAGCATATTCTCCACCTTCCTATTCATTATAATCTTCAAGACAAAAGAACTTGAGACATACCAAGAAACTAAGAGACAATGAACTTGACAATAAGAGAAAACAATATTTTCTGCTACAGCATTCTGTAAAGAAGGAGTGATCTATAAATCAGACTAACATATACATTACTGTAAATCAATCAGTGAAATGCTTACAAACATGGAAAGAAGAGGCCCTACAAAACAGAGAAAAAAATGCCTCTCTAAAGAAGCAATGAAGCATTTATGTTTTTTGCTTACAAGTTTTAATAATAAGCCATATTTCCCTTCTCTATGACATAGTAAATGGTGTAAACCCCCTGTCCCAGCTAATATTGTTAAAGTCTGCAAGTCAAGCAAGTTTTAGCACTAACGTATTCAGTGTATAGATGAAATTTAACACTGACAGGATATTATCTTTGTAAAGAATTTAAAGATTTTGAAGCCATAGTCACATGTGGTTCCCTTGAAGCCACAAGAGGTCCCTGTGGAATATTTAATGACTTAGCTGTTCAGCTGCTTCAAATGGAGCCATATATTTTTTCTTCTTTGTTTCCTTCAAGAACATATATTCTTTGTTGCCTCCTCATTGCTCTATGTTCTTAGTCTTTTAATTTCTCCAAAATTAAACTGGCTTAGTTTTAATCGATACAATAAATGAATTTCATTCTCTTAAAGTATTTGCTGTACACTTGTAGTGGACACTTCTACAAAATGAGTCTTTTCCTGCTGGACTTTTTTGATTCATTGTGTTGTATAACTGAGATAACTTAAAGGTCATCTAGTTTAAAACTCAGATTCTGTATTATGAAATAAAAAATAAATAAATAAATACAATTATCTGTGTTTGTCCAATCAACTGTGTATTCCATGAAATACTACCAATTTTTTAGACATGCCTGATTAAATTTTTTTGCTAAACACTGGTATGTAGCACAGAGTTGTGAATATGCTGCTTGCTATATTCCAGGGTTTGATTCTCTAATCCTCCATTTGCCTACTGTGTGACTCTCTGAGCAAGTCATACAAACAAACATGCTCTAGGCCATTGGAAAATTGGCCTAGGCTCCTCGATGGTCTCCTGGACCGCATGCCTTGTTGTTGTTGTATTTCGGCTTTTCCCAGTTAGGGATCGCCACAGCAGAACTCCGGTTAGCTAATGATTGGCAGTAGATTTTCACAGTGCCGAGTTGCCAGCTCGATGCCCAGCCTTCAACGAAGGCACGCCCATTCACGCATGTCTTTCGGAACGCCACTCGACCCGCGAGGAGGACATGCAGACTCCACACAGAAGGCACTCCCCGCACACTGGCTGAGAATCGAACGGGAGAACCTCTTGCTGTGAGGCAACAACGCTACCGCTGCACCACCGCGGATCCTGGACTGCATGCCTTGAAAGTACCTAAATATTTTACCCAGTTTTCTGATGAAATCAAAGTAGAATTAAATTAGTAGACACTGGCAAGAAACTCTTGAAGGAGTAGTTGCATTTAGGTGGCTGCCCTCAACACAACTAAATGCTGCTGATATTATTAAAGCTACTGTTGAAGAATGTTAAACATACTGAATCCGTGTAATGTTTTTGAAATTAATAACATCAGAAGTAAAACAAGTACAATGCTGCTTAATGTAATTGGTGAAAAAATGTATAAACCATTTAAATGCATTATAGGGACTACCTAGGTCCCAAACCATTAATATTTACAGAATGGTTTAGCTTTTGTAAGAGAAACTAAAAAGGAAAAGAAAGAATATCTGAATACATTTCACAATGACTAAGACAAGGGAAATGTTTTTGACTTGGAATGGAACCATCTGTTACAGTGCAACACAAACTTCGGTGTGACACGTATTATAACAGTATATGGACCAGGCTGCTATCAAAGAAAAAATTAACACTTCACGGAGTATTAAGTACTACAGTATGAAGGCTATGTTATTATGCTACAACAAGATGTAACTAAATGTTCAATTAAAATGTCTGCTGGGTCACCCAGGAGAAAAACTAAGTTTTTAAACATTCCTTTTATGAAACAGGTGTTAAAGATATAAAATTTATAAAAATGGAAAATAGCCAAAGTAAAACATTAATTAATATAAAGTAGAAAGCATAGAAAGACAGCATATTACAACTAATAATGTGGTCTTTGGCATTTCATCTGATCTGCTAATTCAGCTTTGCTATCTACTTCCTTGCCTCATAATCTAAGGGTATGAAGCAGGTGTTGATCATAATGCCACTACAATAATAAATACCTATCCAAGCAAATCTTTGGATAATCTACATCTCCTGCTTCATATGCATTCTTAATAGCCCAATGTGAAAATACTAATGCCTTGTCTTTGAAATATCGCATGGAAACCTACACTGTGTTTACAACAGAAATGTAATGAGCACATAATACAAAATACCACCTTTATGGATGTAGGAAGAAAAACAGTAAGAAAGTGGCATTAAGGGATAACACCCTGACCCTAGGTGACTAGGGTTCACTTTCTGGCTAAAGTGCTTGATAAAAGAGGCAGGAGGAACACCAGAACTCACAATGGGAGAAATCAGACTAAAAACCTTCACCAAGGCAAACTATAACCTCCTAGGTGAAGATATACATGCATTCCGAGTCCCACCCCCAGCTGGAAGTAGTAACTATACCAAATCTTACACTACAGCCTGGTACAATGACTTGCATAAGTGTATAGACTTGACTGCACCAGAAAGAATCAAAGCCACGGCCCCAAGTAAAAGCAAGGTGATCATCCAGCATCAACAAACATTACAATAAACACAAAAAGTTGCTGTTCATGAAAACAAAGGTGAGACCTCAACAATTGAAAAGCACCTTCCTCAGCCACAACAGGCAAATAAGGCAACTTGTCAAATCTTCTAAGGGCTTCTTTGAGAAAAATCACAGCCAAGGATAACCATGCCTAAAAGGTAGTGCCCAATCATGTGCAGAACTAGTGACCAATGGTATCACACACACTGACCCCACAGAGATATCAAACCTGCTAGTGGATAGGTTTGGTGAAAATGTCACTCCCTTATCCCCTCCAAACCTATCACAAACCTTCCCCCAAACTTCCCCCTACACCACATATCAGAAGAACGGGTCATCAAAGCCCTGTCCAAGGCAAAAAACACAGCCTCTATGGGACTGGATGGCATCCCAGACTGTCTTCTAAACAGGCTAACACATGAACTAGCATCACCATTAAGTACCCTTTTCAATCATAGTCTAACCACAGACTTTGTTCCTGTGGAATGGAGAATAGCAACAGTTACTACCCACCACAAAGGTGGCCTAGCAACAGACTGGAGGAATTACAAACCCATAAGCCTGACGAGCCTCATCTGTAAGGCCATGGAACATAACATTATGGACCTCATAAATAAAGACATAGGTGACCTCCAAATCATGGATCCAACCCAATTCAATTTCGCCAAGAGCAGATGCTGCCTGTTAAATCTGGTGGATTTTTTTCAAAAATGTGACAAGGCCATTGACAATGGCAAATCTGTGCCCACAGCATACCTCAAGTTGACAAAGGCTTTCGACACAATCCCACACTTAGATATTACTGATTAGCTTAGCAAACTGAATGTAAACCCCATTGCTGTAAGATGGGTTGCTAACTGACTCACAAAATGGATGCACACTATCAAAGTGGGTGACTCCACATCAACCAGCAGACCTGTTACCAGCGGGTGTGCCATAGGGGTCAGTGCAGGGCCCCCTACTGTTTGCTACATACTTCTCTGAAGTTCAGGTCAAAATTAAGGGGTTGTGGCTGACGAGGTTTGCAGACGACTGCAAACTGAATGCAATTATTGAATCCCTAGATGATGTCAGTATACTCCAAGAGGGCCTTATGCAAACCAATGACTGGTGTCTTAATCATGGTCTCTAACTGAATGCAATGAAATGTATCATCATACCCTGTGGCATAAACAATGTCCCTTCACATGATCAAATCAATAACAATACCCTAAGTACCCTCAAAGTAGTAAGGGACCTGGAATCACAAGTTGACTGCGACCTCAACTTCGACCACCATGTATCTACTGTAGTAAGGAAGGCTTTCTACATAGCATACTTGATTAGTAAAGGCATCCCCTCAAGAATAAAAGAGGTTATAACCCCTCTATACTCGGCACTAATCTGGACCATAATTGAGTATAATGTGTGGTTCAGCATGTACAGTACAAAGCACCTGCAGCAACTGGAGAAACCTCAGAGTTTTTAACTAAGAAGATGAAGGGACTCCAGCATGCGATGTACACAGACTGACTAAAGTCCCTGTCACAATACTATGTATCATGTAGACTTCTTAGAGGAGACTTATGTTTGGCTCACAGAGCAATCTCAGACCTAGACCTAATGAACTTGCTGCATATCTGTAAATTAAATGAGACTAGGGCTACCTGTTCCAGGGACCTACATATGGCCTGTGACTTATATAGAACATGCTGAAGGGACAGATTTATCTCCCAGCGACTGCTGCTTCTTTGAAATAGGATACTTATTCATGTGAAACAGAGCACCTCTATGACACTGTTCAAGAGAAACCTGGACGAGTGGATGGGACACAGTAAATTCTTTACCGGGAATAGTGCTCACAACCCTCTTGGACATGGGCAGTCATTACTAAATGCAATCTTGGGTATTAACTAACATTTCTATGGTACTACATTGGGATGAAATGGCTAGGCTAGAAATGACCCCTGGGTAGATAGCCTATGATCCTATGATCCTATGATCGTCATGGAGAGGCAGGAGTTAAGCATGCAGAAGGCACACTGGCATGTTAATTGACTGGGAAGGTGGTACTACTTACAGCTTTCTGGGGGTGAGCAGGGAATCCTACTGATGTCAAACCCTTGTGTAAGTGAACAGCCAGAAAGAGTTGATGCACAACTACTCATTCCACTCAGAAGAAGCTAACAACAAGAGATAGGAGTCATATGTGAAAGCAAACACACTCCCTAGCAGCAGTATGATACTGCTCCAGACACCTCAGGGGTGAGAGATATTTAGGGTGTGTAAAGGAGAATCAGCATATGAGGAGAAAACTAGGTGGCAGCCGATAGTCAGCTTTGAAGAGTACAAAAGAAAGGAAAATAAAAACATACATATATCTATGGGTCTACTTTACATGATCGAAAATTCAAATGTTTGACTTTCACATGGCCGAGACCATATGATCGAACATTTAAATGTTCGAACATGTAAAAAAAAAAAATAAAACAAAACTAAAAAAAAATGTTGCTAGCAGGGGGGCCCCACAACCCCCGCTATTTAAATATACCAACTCCGAGATCGCCATACATTGTGGAAAAGTGAAATCTTCCCATTCCGTGCTCTATGGAGATTTCCATTCAGACCATTCGAACTTTTAAAAGTTTGATCATATGGTCTTAACCATATGAAAGTCAAGCTTTTGAAAGTTCAGCGATCTGAAGGGTCCCATATATATATATATATATATATATATATATATATATATATATATATATATATAGATATATATATATAATATATATATATATATATATATATACACACACACATATATATTCCTTTATATTCTATGTAAAAAAAAATGATGCTGAAACTCCACTGTTTTGAGTCTGAGATTCACAAGTAAACATGTACACATAACTGATACTTGCATAAAGAATCCAAGTTGTTTAAAAATCTATATGAATGTTATATAACATTTGTGAAAATACTTGAGAATGTTTCATTTTTAATGTTTCTTTTTGCTTTCTTTACTGGCTTACAACCTAGATTTGTACATTTATGGCAATCTGTGTACAGCTATGAACACATACACATACACACACACAGACACACACACACACACACACACACACACACACGCACACACGCACACACGCACACACGCACACACGCACACACACACGTGCACACACACACACACACATATGTAGGTCAAAGCTATAATCAGCATGGTACATTCAACTGGCACAGGGTGTCAAAGGTAGTGTGTGACACAAGAATGCCAAATAAGTTGAAAAGTAAAGTGCACAAAAAGTGGTGTGACCAGTACTACTGTAGCTACAGCAACTTGGGGAGTGAAGGCAGAATAAATAAGGAAGCCAAAGGTGATGGAGATGAAGTGTTTGAGATGGGTGTTAGGATGAACACTGTAGGAAAAATAAAAGAATGATGACATTAGAGCAGAAGCCAAAGTAGCTCTAATTGCATAGCTGGTCAGAGAGAGCATACTATGGTTGATCAATTGCATGTGCAATAAAGCGGAAGACAATTTGGCAAAAAAAGTGAGAGAGACAGGAAGAAGCCAAAAGGAAATGAGGACATCCAGGAAAGAGATGGATGGATTATCTGAGGAAAATTGGCAGTAAATAAACAGAGGTGGTGCCCTCTGATATGACACCTCAACCCCATGTAAAGAATAAAAAAAGGGGTTTATGTGCAATTTGATAAGCTGACATGCATAATGTACATTCTGTAATGCTTAATGCATTATCTAACTGTTAGTCAGGTGAACACTTACTTTGCAGTAATGTCTTGGCATGAAAGGTATAAAAATAACATCAGATCCACCAATTATTCTTCAAAATGTAACTCGTGTTAATATACAGCCAAGCTACAAAAAGTGTGTTTCATGTAGCTATGGTCCTGCAGGCTCTGCCCTTAGATACAGTGGTAAATATGCTTCATCTGCCAGTGAATCACAGAAATATGTGCAGTCCCTCATGTGCGCCTGGATACTATTAGCGTAACTCATACAGTATGTTAGCTGAGTTTCCTTTAACTCGCACACACTGTCTTTACTGTTATGAAGTAACTATAAAATACTTTTACAGTTTATGGCAAAAGCTTTGAAAAAAGACTCAACAAGAAAAGCAGACTCTATAACCCATCTATATTTACATGTGTTAAAATACTTTGAAGCACTGATATGTTTCTTGCACCTAGGATCAGAGCAAAACACTGAAAGCCTAAATATTTATTTTCACTAGACGTTCAAGAGTTCACAAGGAAAAACAAACTACAACTAAAGTTAGTTGGTCCATTTTTTTTTTCTTGTTTATGGCTGGGATTCAAACTTTGTCACATCATGGTGAGCAAATCTGCATGACCAGCAGTCAGATACAGGGTGTGTGATTCAGAAAAAACAGGCACCTTGATCAGAGCAGGTCAAGCAGCATGGGTTGTCATTGTATATGCTAATGCACATATAATGACATGGTAATAAGCAACATTATTAAAATGATCCTCTCTGTGTATGCTAATGAGACAAAACAAGATGGTGGAGTGATTCATAAATGCATAAATGCTGTGCAATGGGGCTGTACCCACTGCATATTTAATCTCGTCCAGATGCATGTGTTCAGATTAAGAAAATCACTAAATTATGTCATTAGTTCCCCCCACATTAGTAACTGTGTATCTGTAAGAGGCATGCATTGCCTCTGCCGTACCTGCCAGTGCATGACATCACCTCCAGATTTGTCAAGTCATCCAACTGCTCTTACCTTTCATGGACTTAACTACACTAACATTGTGGATCAGTACTCTGTAAATGTGGACATCAAAAATTATGAAAATGTGTCCACTTTGTCCACAGGCCTGTGTGAGTTGCAAAGTACCTATCCACGGGAATACTAAGGTATGTGTGGCTTTACATATATTACCTACAGGGACATTTCAGCAACTTACTAGGGATACGTTGGGGATATCTCAGCCATCTGCCTAGAGAATACTCCACCAATGCTATACTTCAACATGTGAGGAAGCATGTGTGGTTCTCATATTCCCCAGAGGACAGTCAACACATTGTGGGATTTCTATTATATAGCCCATTTAACTGAGATACCTGAAGCCATAGACTGTACCTACATTGAAATAAAGCCTTCATTTGGTGACCTAGGAAGGAAGTAAATGATCTGCAAAGTGTATCACTGCATCAACTGCTGGGTAGTCTGTAATGCACAGTCTATTATCTACAAAACATGTGCAGGCCACCAAGGCAATTATTGTGACTCCCACATATAGCACACCTGTGACCTGTAGAAAACAGTTTGAGAGGGTTGATTTCCCCCAGGGGAATCTTGATAATGTTGCATATTCTATGGAACCCTGGCTCATAGCAACCATAAGAAATACACATGATCATACAGACCATAGGTACAAACATGTCCAATCACAAACAAGAAACATTATTGAGCATGTGTTTAGACTGCTGAAAGTGCACTTTCACTGTCTGAATTCATCCAGTGGTGCCCTGCAGTATGACCCTGGCACATATGGAAAAATATTGTCAGTGTGTGCTATGTTATGCAACATCATACTGAGAAAGTAGTTATAGCAGGGTTCACAATTTCAGGGGGAGAACTCCTCAGTACAGAAGACAGTGGAGGCTGGGTCAGATGAGGTGTCAATGGAGGACCCAGCAGGAGGGGATATCATGCCAGCGAAAGGCAGGCACAGTATGTCATGGCACTGGCAAACTGGCAGGGTTTTACACATTAGTGCATAGTAGACAAGAGTAAAACAGATACACTACAGCAAGAATAATGCATGCAAGACCAACACCAGGCTGTGTTTATCCATGCATAGCCCAGCCATGATGTGCATCAGACATCATAGGCAACCCAAGTAACAGTGCAGAGGTGGCATGGCACAGTTATCATCAAATGCAGAGGTGGGGAAAGGAGCATAGGAGTGGATGTCTTTCAAAGAGAAGTGTGTGAGTGCTGAGAATTACAAAAGTAAAATGAGTTGCAGTGTGCTACATCAGGTATGGGGTGGTGGGTGGGGGCTTTAACGTAAAACACTTTTAGAAGGGCCAGTGCCAGTGAAAGTACGTGATTTACTCAGGACTGTTGGTTGTGATAGTATAAGTGTAGCTCAGCTGGGACAGAATCTCTCAGTAATGGCAGCACACTAGCTAGATCTACTGGACAGGTCCAGGGCATGCATGGCAGAGATTTCAGCATCCTGTACATGCCCCCTGCCAATTAGAGCTGTCTCTACCATGAGAGTCTCTAGATACACCACAACCTTGGCTATGTGCTGGTATGCTGCTTGACCACAAATACATTTGCTATAATACATGCACTGTGGAACTGCCACATCCAGAGATGTCCTCTCCTGGGTGTGGACATCCACACAACAGATGCAGCCATAGAAATGTTAACACTGCAGGAGTGGGATCATGGTCATATATGGCCATGAGGATATAGCAGTGGACTGGGTTCATGGACAGTCCCTCACCCTGACAGGTGAGCCAGAGAAGAATTTGCTCAAACAATCACAAATACGAGACATGCACTCCTGCAGGTCATGATACACACCCTGTATCGGCCTCTCTAACACTACTGTGGCTGTGGTGGTGCTAGCATGTGCCTCCATGATGGCCCTGCACATACACTTCATTGCATCCTCCATTATGACCTTGCACATACACTTCATTGCAGCCACTGACACACCAAACTCAGGGAGAAGGAGGTAATTATGTCTCCAATGCACACCATTGCCTACCCCTCTGTATGGACCTCTATGCCCATTGGTACTAAGGGCAGATTCTGACATCTGTCTTGTTTATGCCAGCACATTTCACCAATTGATACTGTCCCTATTAACCTTCACTCCCTGTAAAGTGTGAGAAGCCTGGATATCTGCAGGTGTAAAGGCTATGTACATGGTCTGTGTAGGGGATGCAGTGGTCACATTCCCTGTGTCCAGTACACACTCTGTACTCCTTGACTGTGTCAGCTCATCCCTGCCATTATTTTCAGAGGCTGCAGATCCCCCAACATCAGGCAGGGCTAGTTCCACAGTAGTGGTACTGGATAAGGACTCACCTATGAATACACTAAAGCATAATATATCCTGTGTAAATATGACCAGCACCAGAAATATAAATGCAACCGTTTACATACATTAACATGGTAACTAGAAGGTCTTTAACTGCATACCTTCTGCAGATAGCTGTGGAGAGTGAACCCCTGATGTACCTCTATATGGCAAATCAGACAGCCTTAATAAAATGGATAGTGAACAAGGGGTGAAGAGGACTTACAAGTAGTCTTACATAGAAATCTTCTTCTTTCAGCTTTTCCCGGTTAGGGGTCACCACAGCGGATCACCTGTCCGCTCATGATTGGCAGTGGAGTTTTACGGTGTTGAGTTGCCAGCCCGGCACCCAACCTTCCAGAGAAGGCACACACTCGCACTCACGCCTGGGGCCAATTTAGAGTGTCCAGTCCACCTACAGCATGTCTTTGGGATATGGGAGGAAACCAGAGCACCCAGAGGAAAACCACATGACCACAGTGAGGACATGTAGACTCCACACAGAAGGCACCTCAGCCAAGGATCGAACCAGAGAACTTCTTAGGGTGAGGCAGCAATGCTAACCGCTGCTCCACCCCAGCTGCCCAGAAGTCTTACATAGAAATAGTTCCACATAACTGGATCATGCCCAGTAAAATGTCACCATGTCTGGTGCAGCTCTTCCCCAACATTCACCACTGCATTGTGGAACTCTGTTGAGGTGCCACTCTCTCTGAGAAAAGCCAGGAATTCTTCCATCTCCATGACAGATAGAACACTCAACAGTTCTCCAACCATTGCCCTTCCCTCTCAAGCCACATGTTGAGGTCTTTTTTGGGCACCACATCTGATGTCACTGTCAGTGTGGCACACCACATCATAACTGTGGCTGTGGCTACCAACATTTACATTTCACAGAACATCATCTAAGGCATGGCCCTGGTAGGCCTGGTCAGCTGCATTGATGACAAAGAGACATCACCCATGGAAACAGAGGGCCTGAAGTAACACCTCATTCTCCATATCGGAAAACTTCAGATTATGGTTGGATTTCTCACCAGGAGTCCCAGTATGAGCAGTGTGCTTCTGCTTTCACAGCATTTTTAGCTATTTCACCGTAGGCATGGAAAACAGCTGTAATTACCAGCCTTGTTCCTGTGTGCCCCTGAAAAATCCTTACATGACCAGTCCCCCCACCCCTAGACTGACTATCTAACATGTTATTTATGTGTCTGACAGTGAAATATCTGTATCCATATGCTTTAATTATTATCAGACAGAACTTTTCTTGAGTACACGGTAGCCCCCCCAAAAACAATACCTATACAAATGACCAAGATGACATTACTGGTTTTCTCAGCATTAAAAGTAGTTTTGCAAATCACCCACGTGTAATGTATCTCACGGTCAAGTGCATTTACTGACAATGGTAATAGAAGCCCAGCAAGAATGTGATGAACTGTGCTCTGAGTATGTGCTGATAGGTGAGTCTCCCTTTCTGCCTTAGTTCAAGCAAGTGTTTTATTTTGCAATTCCTCTGTCAATATACCTTTCCCAAGAATACATTACAAGTACTGACAAACCTATTTCTCACTACGTCAATAGGTTCAACAGCAGTAAAAAGCAGTCATACTTGAAAAGATGGGATTGTAAACTGTAGAACTTATCTTGTACAGGCACAGCTTCTGTATCTCAGATATTCTGTAGTTTTGGAAAACTGCTCTGCAGTTTCTTCTATAGCCTATGAGGCTGTTTGCTTGCCTACTCACTTACATTGTGCCAATTCACCTACCTGGGCATGATGATTATTCTAATTACAACATGATTCATTACTGTTTCCGAATCAGTCAATTTGCAGAATGAACATATCTGATAACTACTGCACTCAAGTATCCTCAATGCAGTTCACATGATTCAGTCACTTTGGACAGCACTGTATATGCTTAGTCCAGGCCATACCTCCAGGGAGATATGTAATTCCAACTCTAACCATCTGTAACTGGATTTGCTTAGTGCCTGATTTCCTAACAGCATATAAAAGGATACACGACTGCCATGTTTCACACCTTAAATTGCCATTGTTAAGCATATGATACAGTACTTATATCACCTGAGCCTACTATGTGTAATGCAAATGAGGTGCCTATCAATGCCCATCAGTGCAAGGCAAACAGGACATTTGAAATCTGCTTTGGGCACCAGTTTTCTGCAATTTTTCACTAGGACTCTTCAAGGTGACACATCATGTCAGGAGAAGGAGAAGATAGTCCTCCTTTTACAGCTCAAAAATGGAGTGTGGAGCAGTCAAAATCCTTTCTGTATCTCCCCATCAGGATTACAGCCACAGGCTACTGCATGGGGGTTATCAAGGGCTTCAGTGTAAAAGTGAAACCTGAAATAGTTTAGCCTAGGCTGTACCCATGCCACTGGCATTCCACGTGTGGGGGAACAGTGCAGTCACTATTACAGTGGCACAAGGCATCACAATCCTGACCTACTATGCTGATGGGAGGATGAAGTTAACAGGAGTCATCACCTATATACTTTAAGTAGAACATAAGCTGGCACTGCATGCTCTCCACAGATATTACAATGTGGTACATTTCTCTCCATAGCCCCTGAAGACATTGACGTGAACAGGCAGCTGCACAGGTGGAGACTGCAGCACCCAGCTTTTCCTTTTAGAAGTAGTAGAGCTTCATTTTCAAAAAGTATACTTTTCATAAATCACTGCCATTTCTGTGATAACTGCCATAGGCAAAAGTTAGCAGTGTGACTACTGAATACTAATAGTGTGAGTTTGAGCAAGCATCCTGCCATATTTGTCATATACTTGGACTAGTGGGTTAGGATGTTAAGGCTGTCCTGCCACATTGGGAGGATATCTGTGGGTTCAATTCCCTCCCACCACTATTTCTGTTATCATCATATTTCATTAGATGTTTCTGTTTCATTTTAATATGTAAAGAATTAACTGCTGGAAATATGTACAAGCAACATTTTTTAGAGGGTTGGCATGTGTGTAATGAATATTCTCTATCGATATATTTGCTTCCTTCTCTTATAACCTGTGGATGAAAGGTATGTCTGAAAAGCATCCTTTCTTTGCATATGTACAGTTGTCTCACAATTCATTACTGCATATTGGATAACAGGCCACATTATTTTTTCCAAGTATCTCATCAAGTTAATCAATTGTCTTTTTGAATAAAGGTGTTGATGGTGGTGATAGCGATGTTAACTTGGGAGGTGTGTTTACTGTTAATTTACATATATTATGTGTAACCTATCATACAACATGTACATGTGTTTTCACTATATTTGGATTTCTCACGACCGATCTCTTTGTCATTATCCTTTCTAATAAATGCATTTATTTTATCATTTTATTTCTCTTCATTTATTTCACTATTGTATGCAGCAACACAATGACCCGCAGTCATTTCTCAGGCAAGACATGTCATCCTCCCACAGCAGGCAGCAACAATGCCACCATCACCACCACCATCAGAAGAACCTAACATATCTAAGTCCCGGCCTGTGACAGCGACCTCCACACTTCCTGCCATAGCTACACCATCTGCTTCAGGTCGCACTGTAAGGATGCTGGGATGGTTGTACCCACTGGTAGCAGTGACACTGGAGGTGACACTTTTAAAACCCATCTACAACTGGAAGCCATTTTGGGCTTGATTATCAACTGGAAATTGATTTAGCCACATACAGAATGGCCTCCTGTGACTCATTAAGTTGCATGCATTTCCTGCACTGCCTCCACCATGTGAGACTAGGCACAGTTGTCAGAGTAACCAGGGTGGTGAGTAATCTCCCACTGGGTCACAGCTGATAGAGGCTGCAGCTGTGGACACTTCATCCTATTCCCCATCCATTTTGTGTCCATGCTCACCCCTGTTGATTGTTCAATATTTCCCTCAGCATTGTCTTCCCTCTGTATGTTTGATGTCTCCTTCACTGTTGCATTCTCCCTCCCACATTGAGTTACAACATACCATGTAAGTCATATCTGTCTTCCTTTGCTATCTAATCTAACCTTCTTTCCTTCCTCTTATGTCTCCTCCTCCCTTCCTTCCTTCCACTCTTCCTCAACTTACCTTCTATTTACGGAGGAAAAATGGGCACCAGTCCCTCAAAAAAATAAAATAAAATAATACCCAACTTCCCCCCTCCATCCTGCACATTTCGTAGTTGCCCACCTTCTGTTCTACACTCTGCTTGCTTCCCCATTTCCTATCTTTCCTATGCTCTCATTCTCACCCTTTAATATGGTCAAAAATAAACATGCTCCACACATGCCCATCTAGGCCTTACAAATCACATATATTTTGATCATACTGTGTGCACTGGATCACAAAGAACTCTCTCAATGCCTATGTAAAACTGATGAGAAGTAGAATTGCTCATTGCATAGCAAAGCACTACACTGCCTTGTTCCCTTACGTCCATATACTTAGTACAGCCACTATCATGCACTACATATATTGCCCTTGGCCAACCCCAGCCACACACATGAGCTGAGTGTCATGGTGCAGTAGCTGGCATATACAACACAGGGTACAGCTGGCAAGATGTGAGGAATTCCCTTTGCAAAGTATTACAATGCCTGCTACACCTGTAACACACAGTACAGCTGGCAATATGTGAGGAGTTCCCTTTGCAACGTACTACAATGTCTGCTACACCTGTAACACAGGGTACAGCTGGCAAGATGTGAGGAGTTCCCTTTGCAACATATTAGAATGCCTGCTACACCTGTAACACAGGGTAAAGCTAGCAAGATGTGAGGCGTTCACTTTGCAAAGTATTACAATGCCTACTACACCTGTAACACATTGTACAGCTGGCAAGATGTGAGGAGTTCCCTTTGCAAAGTATTACAATGCCCACTACACCTGTAACACAGGGTACAGCTGGAAAAATGTGAGAAGTTCCATTTGCAAAGTATTACAATGCCTTCTACACCTGTAACACAGGGTACAGTGGGCAAGATGTGAGGTGCTCCCTTTACAATGCCTACTACACCTGTGGTCTGTTGACTCTCTAATTCATTCATTTTCCAAGTGTGGGACACTCAACTGCTGTGTGTTTCCCTAAATCCTTCTGTCTCATTGCTGTTGTAGCTCAGCCTGTAAATGAAGAGTTTTGCACATTAGAAGTAAGGAGGGTTGTGGGTTCATGTGCAATAGGATTACATATAGGCACATCATTGCTACAGCAAGATGGTTGTTTTCTGACATTTGCATTATTGTACAGGTAAAGTCGTCAGACTGTGCTGATTTTCATAGGTTCACAGGTTCATAGGTAGGTACTAAGCTATCGGCCCTAGGGCCCATACAAGCATAGCCAAAAAATGTACCCTAGCTTTCGCCACCCAAGACAATTGTTTTCCTGTGCCCCTGTCAAGCAGAGCCACAGAAGTGATCCCCGGGGTGAATTTCCTATTTTCCATCCAATCATCAAGATTTTTCTTGAAGAGTGCTAATGAGGAGCTCTGTTTGACATAGATAGGTAGTCTGTTCCAGAGTATGGTAAGTCTCTGGGACAGGAATCTATCCCTCCAGCATGTTCTGTTTATTGTGGTGACAAGGTTTAGGTCCCTAGAGCGTGTAGCTCGGAGGGATTGGGATTTCTTTAAGTGGAGCATGTCCAACAGCTCTGGGTTTGACATAGCATTGTATGTTAGGCAGAGATCGCCCCTGAGTAGGCGATATGTGATGGAGTAAAGCTGTAGTTTTTTGAGACGGTCTGCATAGGGCATCTGTTTGAGGCCAGTAATCCTCTTTGTGAGGTATTTCTGTGGTTTTTCCAGGTGTTGTAGATGTCTTGTGAGGTACATACCAAAAGGGGCGTTGTACTCTACAATGGGTCTAATGAGCGATGAGTAGAGGGAAACAATGACCTCTTTTTTTCTGGATGAGAATCCTTTTGGATTGAGATGAGCCACGTAGAAGGATTTCCTGACCACTGTGGCGATGTGATTATCAAAGGAGAGACTACTGTCCACCTGTGTCCCAAGGTCTCTTATCACATTTTCGGCATTAAGTAGACTACCAGCTATGTGGTAGTTCATGGGTACAGAGTTTTTATCAAAGGGGATGACAATACACTTTTTGGCATTGAGCTTTAGGCCATGGCTTTGACACCAGGTATCTGTCTCAGTGAGGCCCTTTTGTAGTTTGTCCACATCGTTAGGAGTTTTGATTATGGCTCCTAGTTTGCAGTCATCTGCAAACTTTGTTAGCCAAAGACCTTCTGTGTTGGCCTGCACTTCAGAGAAGTAGATACCAAACAGGAGAGGACCCAGGACTGAACCCTGTGGTGCTCCACTTGTCACTGGTCTGATGTCGGATTTGGAATCCGCTACTTTCACAGTGTGGGTTCTGTCCGAGAGCCAGTTGGCAACCCATCTTGTGACATAGGGATTTATACCTAGTTTTGTGAGCTTATCTATAATTCCAGAGTGGGGGATGGTGTCGAAAGCCTTGGCGAGATCTAGATAAGCTGTGTGAACCATTTTACCCTCATCTATGGCTTTGGTGACTGCTTCAAAGAAGTCAATCAGGTTTAGGAGACATGACCTTCCTTTTACAAATCCAAACTGGGTAGGGTCCAGAGTTTGGAGATTACCAATGTCTTTGTTTATGAGTTCCACGATGATACGTTCCATGGCCTTGCAGACCAGGCTCATCAGGTTAATGGGGCAGTAGTTCCCGGGGTCCGTCGTGGCTCCCCCTTTGTGGAGTGGGATAACCGCCGTGGTGCGCAATTCAGTGGGTACAAAGCCTGAGGTGAGGCTATGATTGAACATGGTACTTAGGTAGGGTGCCAGTTCATTCTGTAGTTCATGTAGAACGCAGCCTGGGATATTGTCAGGTCCCATGGATGCTGTGTTCTTGGCTTTGGAGAGTGTGTTTTTTACCTGTGCAGCCGTGATTATAGGAACTTTGCATTCTTCGGGTATAGGGATGGGCCCTCTAGGGGGTGAGAGGGGGGTAAAGTTAACACTGAACCTATGTGCTAGGATGTTGGCAATATCAGTTGGTTCTGTATATTTAGTGCCATTGTGCTGTAACTCAGAGCAGATCTGAGTGTTCCCATTTAGATTCTTGACATAGCTATAGAATGCATTGTGGATGTCTTTAGAGTCAGTGGCAATTTTGTTTTCGTAACTAGCTTTGGAGGATTTTATGAGGGATCTCAGCTTCTTACTGAGGTTGGCCAGGGAGTTCCTCCAGTCATGGGATTTTACTCTTTTTTGCAACAGTTTCTTTCTTCTGTTGTAGAGTTTGTTTATGGCAGAGGATCACCAGATTGGCTTCCTTTTTTTGGAGGATAACATCTTGGTTCTATTAGGGACAGCATGATCCATGCACTCGTGTAAGTGCTTATAAAGTGCATTTGTGTAGGATTCGGCAGTCATACCTCTATTGTCCGTCTGCATGGGCGTCATGAAGTTTGCCACTTCTGTCTTAAGAAGTGTGAAGTTGACTTTGGAGAAGTTTTTTACGATGGTTTCCCTAATTAGGGGTGGGGGTGGGATGTGGATGTCTAGGCTGATTCGCTTGTGGTCGGATCTGACCAACGAGGAATTGACCTCTGGCGTGGAACACCGGTTTCCCATGTTGGCAATGACCAGGTCTAGGATATTGCTGCCCCTGGTGGGGGTGTGAATAAGTTGATCCAAGTCATTGGAATTTATGAATTCTAGAAAACGTTGAAAAAAAGAGTTTGTACATGAGTAGTTTTCCCAGTTAATGGTGGGGTAGTTGAAATCACCTATTATTAGGGTGTTGGGTTGTACCCTAATACTTTCCAGTGTATCAAGAAATGAGGAGTGTGAATCCTGGGGCATGGTGGGGGGTCTGTAGCAAGCTACAATTTGGATTGCGGTCTTGCCCAGAGTTAGTTGCACTTGGATAATCGCGGATGCATTATGCTGTGCAACTAGCCTGGAGGTGTGGATATCCTTAATGAATATGGACATGCCTCCGCCTTGAGTGCTTCTTTCTGGGTTAGTTGGCCAAAAGGTGTGGTATGAATTGAAGCCTGGTAATGCAGGGGTGCTCTCTGGAGCTTTGAACCAGGTCTCTGTCACTGCACAGATGTCAATGTTCTCCATTTTAAGGAGTGCCTCGAGTGAGTGCATTTTGAGGTTTAGACTTCTAGCATTGAGTAGCATTACCCTCAGATGTTGCTTGCTTGTACCTGTTACGGTGGTGAATTTGTCATTTGAACCTTGCCTAAAAAAGGCACTATAGAGGTGGCAAGAGCCTTAGCCAGTATCCGGAATCCTAAGGGCGACAGGTGCAGGCCATCTCTGGCAAAGCATCGTGGACTGTCAAGCATGTCGTCCCAGGCAGACAAATACTGGATCCCCTTAGACTGACACCAGACGCTTAGCCAATTGTTGAAGTCAATCATTTTGTCCTTGTACTGTGGTATCATTCTGGGTGATGGCAGGATGCTACTCAGGGTTAGGGTCATACCTACCTGGGATACAAGATCGGAGAGCTCCTCCATGTCTCTTTTCATGTAGTCCAGGGAGGTACGTCTCAGGTATTATATATATGTTATACATGCATTTGGTCAGTGTATTTTTACTTTTCTCCCTCACACTCACGTATGTCTTGCTTTACATTTTTTATCCTCAGTTAGTTGACAGTTATATCTATGTTTCTAATGCCCCCTTTTCCATTGTCTTCCATGCCCGATTGTGTCACCACTGCACTTCACAGCTTTGTCTTTATATTTGTTTACATGGCCCTAATAATACCTTCTCTGTCCTACCAGCTTCATCTTAATTTCTTTACTACTTCCCACAACCTTCTCTGCTTTTTTTAACTTCTCCAAATCTTTTGGGTTTCTAATACCATGACGTGAATGGACCCCATTCCTCAAAGTATGATTAAAGTTCATGAAATTATTATTGTTTTAATCTTTGATATCAGTCACAAGTGCTCTTTGCAACACACGCAGTGTACTAAGTAATGACTCCTTCTGCAATTCATACAAAGTTACATGTATTGGTAACATATCTAAATATTGTAGATTCTTTTTTATAAGATGCGTTGCTCCTACTACTACTATAACTGTCTGGGTATCTTTCTTCCATGTTGCTCTCATTTCTGTCTGCAGATCCTGATATTTAATGACTTGGTGTCTCTCTCTATGCAAAACACTGTAGTCACTGGGTGTGGCAATTTCAATGATCAATGCTACTTCTGTCTTCTTTTCATGGACCAGTATATCCAGTTTTTTAGCATCTATCTTTTGAACTCTTAGTTATGGGTGATCCCATGCCATGTAGACATAATCATTTTCTAGGATGCTTTGTGGCTCATGTTTCCAGTGTTTTTCAGTCACTTCAATACCATAATGTTTGCACAATCCCCAGTGCAACAGTCTTGTCACATTATTATGCCTTTCAGTATACAGTCCTTCTGCCATTAGTATTTCACAACCAGCAACAAGGTGTGCAACTCTTTCCAATTCTGTTTTACAACACGTGCATTTATCTGTTTCGCCCACAAGTCCAATGGACTTTTCAAACCAATGTGTACGTAGCCCACTGTCTTGGGCTGCCAATATTAACCTCTCATCTAGTGTAATAAAAATAAAAAACTCCACCAAACCCACACAGAATGGTAACACTTGACAAACTTTATTGCAGAAAAAGACTAAGCGCTTTCACCCTGTAGCTCCAAGGGCTTCATCAGAGTAAGTGTTAAAATTCAAATGCAAGCTTAAATAAACTTCTTAACACAGTCACATGATCAATGCAATAGGGAAATGAATGAATACTTATTTAAAAAGACAGTACATCAGCATGAGTAAAGTGATGTGTTCAATAGAAATCACATTTAAATATACATATAAATGTATACTAATTCACTTATAGCAAATTATTATAAACTGCTAATGCTAATAAAATAAATATGTTGCATAACTTAGTTAAAAATAACTAATTTAAAATTGTTGGATAAAAATGTTACATAAAAATGTTAAATCCTACACAAAAGCACTCTACAAGCACCTACATGAGTGCATGGACCATGCTAATCTTAAGCAAGACCAAGACTCACTCCTCCAAAAAGAGGAAACCAGTCTGGTGGACCCCAGCCATAAACAAGCTCTATAATAGAAGGAAGAAATTACTGCAAAAAAAGCAAAAACCCAGGAATGGAGGGGCTCCCTGACCAACCTTAGCAAAAAACTACGAACCCTCATAAAAATGTCTAAGGCGAGCTTCGAAAGAAAAATCTCAACAGACACCAAAGACAATCACAAAGCATTTTTAGCTATGTCAAAAGCCTCAATAGCAACTCTCAGATCTGCTCCGAACTACAGCATAATGGTTCAAAATTCACGGAACCAACTGATACCGCCAATATATTGGCAGACAGGTTCAGTGCAAATTTCAGCCCACCCTCTCCCCCCAAAGGGCTCATATCCATACCAAAAGATTGTGCTGCCCCTAAAATCACAGACACTCAGGTGAAAACAGCACTCACCAAGGCAAGAAACACAGCATCCATGGGACCAGATAGCATCACAGGCTGTGTGCTACATAAGCTCCAAAATGAATTAACCCATTCACCTTAATACCATGTTTAACCACAGCCTCAGCTCAGGCTATGTGCTCACAGAGTGGCGCACAGCAACAGTCATACCACTCCACAAAGGAGGTACAACCACTGACCCTGGGAATTACCACCCCATCAGCCTGACGAGTCTCGTCTGCAAGGCCATGGAGCGCATCATTATGGAACTCATAAACAATGACATTGGGAACTTACAAACCCTTGACCCCAACCAGTTTGGGTTTGTGAAGGGAAGGTCATGTCTCCTAAATCTGGTTGACTTCTTCGAAATGGTCACTAAAGCAATAGATGAAGGAAAGGTGGTTCACACAGCATACCTTGATCTTGCAAAGGCCTTCAATACCATTCCCCACTCAGGAATTATAGACAAACTCACCAACCTAAATATAAACCCCTTCGTAACAAGATGGGTTACAAACTGGCTCACGGATAGAACCCATTCAGTGAGAATAGGAAATGGTAGATCAGACTCCAAACCTGCGACTAGTGGTGTACCACAGGGCTCAGTCCTGGGACCCCTCCTGTTTGGTATCGACTTCTCAGAAGTACAAGCAAATACGAAGGGACTATGGCTAACAAAGCTTGCAGATGACTGCAAACTGGGAGCCATAATAGAGAATCCTAGTGATGTAGACATCCTTCAAAAGAGTCTTACGGATACGGATACGTGGAGCCAAAACTATGGCCTCAAACTAAATGCCAAAAAATGCACTGTTATCCCCTATGGGAAAAAACAAGTACCTATGAACTACAACATAGGTGGCAGCCCACTTATCACAGAGAGTGTGATAAGAGACCTATGGACTCAGGTAGACAGTAACCTCTCTTTTGACAACCACATTGCTAAAGTGGTTAGAAAATCCTTCTATATGGCCCACCTTATCACAAAGGGGTTTGCATCTAGGAATTAGGAAGTTATTGTCCCCCTTTACTCATTACTAATTAGACCCATTATTGAATATGGGTCTATATTAGAACATCGAAGTTTCACAACTTTGAATGTTCTAATATCGACCCCTATTCAGCGAATGCAGAAAATAGCGAAACGACAGAAAACCAAATTTTTTTGTCCGTTTCTGTCGCTTGGCTATTTTCAGCGCTGTGGTGGAAAGTTACGGGTTGGATTCAGGTAAGTGTGCGACTAGGAGTGGGTTAAGTGAGGTAGGGTTAGGGCGTGGGTTGAGTATGTCTGCAATTGTGTGGAAGTGGGGGTTAGGGCAGGTTAGGTGAGTTAGGGTTAGGGTGCGGGTTAGGTATGTGTGCGATTGTGTGGACGTGAGGGTTAGGCCAGGTTAGGTGAGTTAGGGTTAGGGCACAGGTCAGGTAAGTGTTCGATTGCGTGGACGTGAGATTTAGAGCGGGATAGGTGAGTTAGGGTTAGGGCACGGATGAGGTGAGTGTACGATAGTGACAGACCTTAGGGTTAGGGTTTGGGTTAAGATAAGTGGATAGTTAGTGCTGTTTGTACAGTTTAGTGTAGGGTTAGCTGTAAGATTTTAGGTGTATGTGTGTGGATTGCTGTTTGCTTGGTGTGCTTGTGTTGTGTGCATGTGTTTCGGAAAAGCACATTTTTTCCCTAAGAAAACATTTGCTGTTCTGCATGTTCGATGTTGTCAGCGTTCACTGAATAGGGGTCAATATTGGAACATTCAAAGTTGTGAAATTTCGATTTTGTAATACAGACCTATTGAATATAATGCCCTATTCAGGATATACCTAGCAAGACATCTGCAGCAGCTGGAAAGGCCTCAAAAGTACCTCACAAAGAGGATAAAGGACCTTAAACAGATGCCCTAAGCCATGAGGCTAAAAAAACTCAGACTGTACTCGGTCGTGTACTGGCTACTCAGAGGTGATCTCTGCCTGACATACAAGGCTATATCAAACCCAGAATTGCTAGAAATGCTCCACCTAAGGAAAACCCAATCCACCAGAGTTACACGCTCAAGGGACATAAACCTAACATCATCAATACACAGGACATGTTGGAGGGACAGATTTGTGTCCCATAGAATCCCCTTGCTCTGGAGCAGGGTCCCCAAATATGGGAGGCAGAGCTCCTAGTTGGTACTCTTCAAGAGAAATCTTGATGAGTGGATGGGAAACAGGAAATTCACCCCGGGAATCACTTCTATGGCCCTGCTCAACTGAGGTGCAGGTAACTAAACCACCTGGGAGGGAGTGCTGTAGCACAAAATTTATGGCTAGGCTTAATTATGCCCTAGGTCCAATAGGCTAGTACCTAACTATGAACCAATGAACATAAGCAAAAAATACACGCTGGTTACTCTACATAATACCTACACTGTACTATATGTATTTAGGGAACTAAGGAACCAGAATAAGCAGACCTTAAATATAATATTTTCAGATCTCCAGTGCCTTTAATTTTAACACCGGAGCTAATGAGATATTGTCATTTACGCCAGGATAACAGTGTAACAGTGGTATTAGTTCTTAGTTGCTACTCAAACTCCAATTTCTCAAGATATAGGTTCAAGTCTCCACCCCTACCATAATCAAACACTCTGTCGATGACAAAGAACAGAAATTTTTTGAAATTATTGCAGTTCTTAGAATGCATGTATAATGCATTATCTTTTTTTCTCTTTCTTGATGTCTCTATGTTCTAATATCCTTTCCTTGAGTTTCCTAGATAGAAAACAGGACAGGACATACAGATAGCTAAGTAGATCACCATCTTGGTGTTGCAGTTGCATTTACCAGGATATGGAAGGGTACGATAATAACCATCAATTGCAACATATGGACCTGTATTAATAAATTTACAGACCTTGCAAGCATTACACTTTGACATTTTAGAGACTAAACCTCTTGTTTTTGTTTATTGCTTCTCCAATAAGTTTTTAATGTTAGGACCTCTGCTATAGGTAATTCTAGGAAATAATCCTAGGATGTTCATAGTATCTTGATCAAAAATTATCTTCCAGGTGTTATGAACTATGGATGCAATTGTCAAGGCATCCTTGTTGTACGGTAGAACTAACATACTATCAGTTGACAAAACTTTTTGTTGTTTTTATCATTAAAATCTGGTTCTGTGTTTAATATTGGAATAAATCTGTTGTTCCTGTTCTGCATAACATAATTCTTAGTTTTAATCAGCATTTTAAATGGATATCCTCTGTCTCTAAAAATGCCAACTAATGTATATATCTCATTCTCAAAATCAATGTCATTGCTTGTTAATCTTGAAATTCGTACCATTTGTCCTTTCACTATGCTTTTCTCTTGATACATAGAATGGCAACTGTTATAGTGGAGAAAGGAATTACAATACGTTTCCTTCCGAAAAATCATTGATTGTAGTTTCTTGTTAGTCCTGTCCCATACCAGTCTTATATCAAGGTAATCTATAATCTCTACAGCTACCTTGTATGTGAACCTTAAAAATGAAACATTAGAGTTAAGATAAGTGATAAAAGACGCTAGTTCTTCCTGGGTACCTTTCCAAATAATCAATATATCATCCAAAAATCTTAGCCATGTTATAATTTTACTGTAATAAATTGATAGGTTCAAAGGTTCACAGGTTCATAGGTAGGTACTAGGCTATCTGCCCGAAGGCATTTATAAGCCTAGCAAGAATGTTTTGGCTTTTTCCACCCCCTTAGATTAGTTCCCTGTGCCTCTGTCCAGCAGAGCCACTGAAGTGATCCCCGGGGTAAACTTTCTGTTCCCCATCCACTCGTCCAGGTTTCTCTTGAAGAGGGTTAGTGAGGAGCTCTGCCTAATGTAGACTGGAATCTTGTTCCAAAGCATGGGAAGTTTCTGGGACAGGAATCTATCCCTGCAGCACGTCCTATTTATTGCTGTGGTGTGGTTTAGATCTCTAGAGCATGTGGCTCGAGGGGATATGGTTTTCTTTAGGTGGAGCATGTCCATCCATTCTGGGTTGGACATGGCCTTATATGTCAGGCAGAGATCACCTCTGAGCAGGCAGTATGCAACCAAGTACAGGTAGAGTTTCTGCAGTTGAGCTACATAAGGCATCTGTTTGAGGCCAGTAATCCTCTTGGTGAGGTACTTCTGTGGTCTTTCCAGCTGTTGCAGATGTCTTGTAAGGTACATCCCAAGTGGGGCGTTGACTCTATGATAGGTCTGATGAGTGATGAGTAGAGGGGCAAAATGACCTTTTTTGATCTGGATGTGAACCCTTTTGTGATTAGGTGGGCCACATAGAAGGATTTTCTAACCACTTTGGGAATGTGATTATCAAAGGAGAGATTACTATTTACTTGGGTCCCCAAATCCCTTATTACGTCTTCCGTATTTAGGGGGACTACCACCTATGTGGTAGTTTGTGGGTACTTTGTTTTTTTCCAAAGGGGATGACTATGCACTTTTTGGCATTTAGCTTGAGGCCATGATTTTGACACCAGGTATCCATCTCAGTGAGACCCTTTTGGAGGATGTCTGTGTCAGCCAGATAGTCAATTGTAGCCCTTAGTTTGCAGTCATCTCCGAACTTGGTCAGCCATAGTTCTCCTGTGTTTGCCTGTACTTCTGAGAAATATATGCCAAACAGGAGTGGTCCTAGGACTGAGCCCTGGGGAATGCCACTTGTAACCAGTTTAGAGTCGGACCTAGCTCCCGCAACTCTCACCATGTGGGTTCTGTCCATGAGCCAGTTGGCAAACCATCTTGTGACGTAGGGATTTATGTTCAGGCTAGTAAGCTTGTCTATAATACCGGAATGGGGAATGGTGTCAAAGGCCTTTGCAAGGTCTAGGTAGGGTGTGTGTACCACCTTTCTCTCGTCTATAGCCTTGGTAACTGCCTCAAAGAAGTCCGCCAGGTTTAGGAGGCAAGATCTGCCCTTAACAAAGCTGAACTGGGTAGGGTCCAGTGTTTGGAGGTTCCCACTGTCTCTGTTAATGAGTTCCATGATGATGCGCTCCATAGCCTTGCAGATCAAACTAGTCAGGCTTATAGGGTGATAATTCCCTGGGTCTTTTGTGGCTCCATCTTTGTGAGCGGAATAACCATTGCTGTGCGCCACTCTATGGGTATGTAGCCTGTGAAGGGGCTGAGTTTGAACAGTGTGTTTAGGTGAGGGGTTAGTTCGTCTTTGAGCTCATGTAGGATGCAGCCTGGAACACCGTCCGGTCACACTGATGCTGTGTTTTTGGCTTCGGAGAGGGCTGTTTTAACCTGAGTGTCTGTGATTTTAGGGGCTCTACATTCTTCTGGTCTGGTTATGGGCCCTTCTGGGGGTGAGAGGGGAGTGAAGTTTGCACTGAACCTGTCTGCCAGGATGTTGGCGATACTGGTCGGTTCAGAGTATTTTATGACATTCTGCACTAACTCTCAGCAGATCTGAGCATTGACACTTAGATTTTTGACATAGCTAAAGAATGCCTTGTGGTTATCTTTGGAGTCCTTGGCAATTTTTCTTTCGAAGCTAGCCTCGGATGATTTTATGAGGGATCAAAGTTTCTTGCTGATACTGATCAGGGATGTCTTCCCTTCTTGGGATTTTACTCTTTTCTGTACTAGCTTCCTCCTTCTATTGTATAGCTTGTTTATGGCAGGGGTCCACCAGACTGGTTTCCTTTTCTTAGAGGAGTGAGTCTTGGTTTTGCTTGGAATAGCATGATCCATGCATTCCTGTAGGTGCCCACAGAATGCATTAGTAAAGGATTTTTCAGCTTTGACAGCGTATTCCATTAGCATGGGGGCTTTGAAGCTTTCCACCTCAGCCTTAAGTAATGTGAAGTTTGCTTTTGAAAAGTTTTTCCCGGTGGTTTCCTTGACCGGGGGTGGTGGCGGAATGTGGATATCCAGAGTGATTTGTTTATGGTCACATCTAACCAATGAGGGGTTGACCTCCAGTGTGGAACACCGGTCGCCCATGTTGGTGATGGCCAGGTCCAATATGTTGTCACCTCTGGTGGGAGTGTTGACCAGTTGATCCAGGGTGTTTGAGTTTATAAATTCTAGGAAATGTTGGGCAAGGGAGTTAGTACTTGAGTAGTTCTCCCAGTTAATGTTTGGGTAATTGAAATCACCCAATATCAGGGTGTTTGGTAGGACCTTTATGTTTCCCAGTGTTTCCAGAAACATGGAATGGTGGTCCTGTGACATGGTGGGTGATCTGTAGCAAGCTACAATTTGAATTGCAGTTTTGCCCGTTGTTAGTTGCACATGGATGATCTCTGAAGCATTGTGCTGTGCCACTAACCTGGAGGTGTGGGTACCCTTGATGAATATGGATACGCCCCTGCCTTTTGTATTTCGGTCCGGGTTCTGTGGCCGAAATTTATGGTATGAGTTGTAGCCTGGTAGTGCTGGGGTGCTCTCTGGAGCCTTAAACCAGGTTTCTGTTACTGCACATATATCGATATTCTCAATACTGAGGAGTGCCTCGAGTGCATGCATTTTGAGGTTTAGACCTCTGGCATTGAGAAACATTACCCTCAGTATTTATTACTTGTGCTATTTTTGGTGGTCGGTTTGTCTTTTGAGCCTTGCCTAAAAAAGGCACTATGGGGGTGGCAAGAGCCTTGGCCAGTATTCGAAAGCCTAAGGGTGACAGGTGCAAGCCGTCTCTAGCGAAGCAGCATGGCTTGTCGAGTATGTCATCCCAGGCGGACAGACACTGGATCTCCCTTGAATGACACCAGAAACTTAGCCAACTGTTGAAATTGATAATTTTTCTTTATAACGTGGTATCATTCTTGGTGAGGGCAGGATGCTACTCAGGGTCAGGGTCATACCGGTCTGGGCTACGTGATCAGAGAGCTCTTCCTTGTCTCTTTATATGTAGTCCAGGGAGGTATGGCTCAGGTCATTCACACCAACACGGACAATGACAGAGTCATATTTGTACTTGTTCTGGAGTGACCTGAGTGCTTGTGTTATGTGGCGGATCTTGGCACCTAACAGGCAGCTAACAGTAACCTTCCCCCTTGTTCAGCTTAGTGAGTGGGACATCAGTGTGCCTGACTATACAGTTACCTATTACAAGTGTGATGGGTATGTTATTTTGCCTTAAGGGCTGCGATTGCGTGGCACACTGGTTTTGTGAAGTATGTGTTTCATAGTTTGTCTTGGGGGGGTGCAGGTTGCTGGATGTCTGCTTTGGAGGTCTCTGTTGCTTTTGCAGATTTTTATTTAGAGCCTCCGAGTATGTTTTCATGTATTTATGTGTGTTTTTTGCCGGTGCTGGTTTAATGGGTCTATGTGAGACTGGTGGGGTGATGCAAGTATTTCCCTTCTCCTCTTGACTGTTTGATCCAGTCTTGGGTTGAGAGAGCTTAGCCTCCAGTTTGGCTGTAGAATTGCATCTCTTGCATGTATTAGTGTTTGGTGGTAGGAGGAGAGGGTTGTCTGTGTACATGAGGCAGTTGTAACATTGCCTCAAAATGCCCTGATTCACCAGTTGGACTGGAGAGTACACCTGAAACTGCCTTTTGGACATGCCTGGATAGGTACAGTGAACTATTTTACTGACTGGCTGGTAAGGTCAAACAGAGAGCCTTGTCCTTCTGTACAGTATAGGGGGTCTAGTGCTAAGGTTTATAAGTGCTTGCTATGAGCTTTGAGCAAGTGCTGGGCCAAGAAATGAATGGTTTGAGTGCTTAAGTTGAAAGTTTGTTTAGTTCCAAGGGAAAAATTGAAGAGGAGACTTTGTGGTGTCGGGAATAGTCATACCCTAGCTAACCGGTGCTGCCCGGCGTGCAAAACCGGGCAAATACAATTTTTTATAGCAGGGAAATGAAAGAAATAGAAATTAGCCAAAAATGGCCAATAAACTACTAATTTCTGGCCTGAAACCACTCCTCCAGGTGGACAGATAGGCTGCTCAAAGCTCCCCTCTCTCACAGGTGAACAGAGAAACTTCCTTCTATCCAATTAAGGTATGGGCAAACACAGAGACTTGTAACACTGCCCTGAATTCAGCACTAATCTGAAAAAATGGACTATACTAGCTTAGAAAGGCAGGAAACAAGCATATTTTTTTCAGAAAATAAAGCAGATACAATCAAAAAAACACTTTAAATGCACAGAAAAGGATACTTATTGTTATATATTTCAGATCAGAGTTGCAATCAATGCTTCCAGTAATAAAGTAGGAAGAAACACAAATACTGTAAAAGCAGATGAATGAAGTGCAATTTATATATATATATATATATATATATATATATATATATATATATATATATATATATATATATATATATATATATATATATATATCTAAAACAATAGAAAACAAACTGATTTAAAGAAGTTACCCAATAAACCAGAAAAAAAGCTCAAAACTGAGCCCTGTTCCAACAGTCTTCAATCAGACATGTTTTAATTGCACACTCCTGCCACTAGGGTGCAGGAGAACCTTCTCCAAAAAAAGATGGCCTGGATCAGTGCTCAAGTTATACAAACAAAGCTAGATTCAGCAGGTCTGAATCTGGTCTACTCTACAGCAGCAAGGCACACCAATTTCAGAAAGAAAGAGTTCAAATAAGCAGGCACATTAAACCTGTGACCAGAAATTCCCAGCTCAGAAGGGCAGAATACAGCCTCTCCTCCCACAAGAGTGCAGACCACAAACATTCTTAATGTAGAATAACTGACCTGAAGCCCAAATGCTTAAATCAGAACTAATACACTTTTAGAATAGCAGATACTGAGCCTTCAATCAGCAATTCCCAGCTTGGAAGGATGTAAGCTACCTGTCCTGCCACAGCAGTGCAGACCACAAACCTTCTTAATGTAAAACAACTGGTATGAAGTCCAAGTGCTTAAACCAAAACGCTTAGAATAACAGTTACAATTTAATCAGGCTACTACCAAGCAGTAATAAATGCGGCAGAATAAATAAAATTCAGAACTTTTAAAAAGAGGCAAAAGTAAAATAAAGTAGGAGGAAACACAAATACAATAAAAGCAGATGAATAAAGTGCAATTTTTTTTGTTGTTGTTAGTGAAGTGCAAGGTGGAAACACACATTCCCGTTCCCATTGGGCCAGCACCAAACTGACATAAATAGGTGCACATTTGGCTCCCATGGCTACTCCTGATATTTGATGAAAATGTTTTCCCTCAAAACCTTCAAAACTGTTGTTCAACACCAAGTCCATTCATTCCACTAATAATTGTCTTTTAACACTGTCTAAATCGTTCTCCACCATTAAAGATTCCTGAAATAATTTCAAACCTTAATTGTGTAGGATAACTGTAAATAAGTTCATTATGTCAATATTATATAATAATAATTAATATATAATAGTAATAATATTCTCCACTCTAACAGTTGCCATCCTATGCATCAAAAGAAAAGCAGCGAAAGGACAAATTGTACGAATTTCAAGATTAACAAGCAATGACACTGATTTTGAGAATGAGATATATACATTAATTGGCATGTTTAGAGACAGAGGATACCCGTTTAAAATGTTGATTAAAACTAGGAATTATTAACAGATTTATTCCAATATTAAACACAGAACCAGGTGTTAATGATAACAACAAGAACAACAAAAACGTTTTGTCAACTGATAGTATGTTAGTACTCCCATACAACAAGGATGTCTTGACAATTACATCCATAGTTCATAACACTTGGAAGATAATATTTGATCAAGATACTATGAACATCCTAGGATTGTTTCCTAGAATTACCTATAGTAGGGGTCCTAACATGAAAAACTTTTTGAAGAAGCAACAAACAAAAACAAGAGGTTTAGTCTCTAAAATGTCAAAGTGTAATGCTTGCAAGGCCTGTAAATTTCTTAATAGAGGTCCATATGTTGCAATTGATGGTTATTATCATACCCTTCCATGTCCTGGTAAATGCAACTGCAACACCAAGATGGTGATTAGCTACCTGCATGTCCTGTCCTGTTTTCTATGTGGGCAAAACCACTAGGATACTCAAGGAAAGGATATTAGAACATAGTAGAGACATCAAGAAAGAGAAAAAAGAGAATGCATTATATATGCATTCTAAGAACTGCAATAATTTTAAAAAATTTCAAAAAATTTCTGTTCTTTGTCATCGACAGAGTGATTATGGTAGTGGTAGAGACTTGAACCTAAATCTTGAGAAACTAGAGTTTGAGTAGCAACTAAGAACTAATGCCACTGTTTATCCTGGCATAAATGACAATACCTCATTAGCTCCGGTGTTAAAATTAAAGGCACTGGAGATCTGAAAATATTACATTTAAGGTCTGTTTATTCTGGTTCCTTGGTTCCCTAAATACATATAGTACAATCTAGGTATTATGTAGTGTAACCAGTGTGTATTTTTTTATTTATTTTTATCTAACATTTTTACTCAACAATTTTAAAATTGTTACTTTTAACTAAGTTATACAACATATTTATTTCATTAGCACTAACAGTTTATAATCATTTGCTATAAGTGAATTAATATACATTTATATGTATATTTAAAGGTGAGTTCTATAGAACACAGCACTTTACTCATGCTGATGTACTGTCTTTTTAAATAAGTATTCATTCATTTCCCTATTGCATTGATCATGTGACTGTGTTAAGAAGTTTATTTAAGCTTACATTTGAATTTTAACAGTTACTCTGATGAAGCCCTGGGAGCCACAGGTGAAAGGGCTTAGTCTTTTTCTGCAATAAAGTTTGTCAAGTGTTACCGTTCTGTACGGGTTTGGTGGCATTTTTTATTTTTATTTCACTAGTTTTGAGTTTATGCTCTTTTTTGTGTTTTTTTCTGTTATTTTTTCATTAACCTTTCATCACTTGGTTTGAATTCACCTCTTCTTAACCATTCCTGTGTTCATTCCTGATCAACATGAGGTTCTTC
The DNA here is from genome assembly GCF_019279795.1 of Protopterus annectens. NCBI lineage: Eukaryota > Metazoa > Chordata > Ceratodontiformes > Protopteridae > Protopterus > Protopterus annectens. Next base: position 876,970,283 of record NC_056729.1, read on the forward strand.
CAGAAGTTTTCTATACTTGCAACTATACTTATGGATTTTCTACATTTCTTACCTACTCATCTGGTCATTCACCTTATATTCATTATTTTGTTTTTTGGCACATTCAGTTACTACCTGATTTTTATCTACATCTGGTTTGCTTTTCATTCCTGTTTGATGCCAATATGCTTCTACTAGACTAAGCAGGGAAGTCATCTTAAATTTACTCTCCTTATGTTTCAAAACTTTCACTAAGTTTGGGTCTTATCAGGTCAGCAGATATGTGTGCAGTCCCACGACTGTAGATCTAGACATGTAATCAATTTCAAGTAGACCCATGCCTCCTTTGAAACAGGAATATATAATCTTGGTATGCTGTGATTTTTATAAATCATTTGATGAGCATGAAGCATCCAAATTGTTTTCTTGTCTAATCTATCCAACACACTTTGGGGCCAGTCAATCACTCCAAAACTGTAAGTTAGGGCAAGAAGAGCACATTGGTTTATAGCTTAAATTTTGTTCCTACATGTCAACGCTGTTTTCAGGATTAATTCTTCTAAAGTATTCCTTACTAAGTTTTATTGGCATTTGTTCATGTTTTATTGTTGATCCTTCATCAATTCCCAAATATGTATACACTCCCGCTTGCTAAAGTTCTTTTATATCACATTCCTGTCCCAAACTGATGTTTTCTCGGTGCTGCAGTTTTCCTGCTTTAAAGATTGCTTTTGCACATTTATCAAGACCAAATATGTTCTTATATCTGAAAAAGTTTTGACAACTTGCAGTTGTGCTTTCAGTTCCTCATCTGATGAGCTATACAGTTTTAAATCATCGACAAAGGGAAGATGAAAAGTCTTTATACTTTGTTGTTTTCTAGGAGCCAAATTATGCCATGGCCTAAGCTGTTAGATAGACAGTTTAATGGGTTAACGGCAAGACAGAAAAACAATGGTGACAGAGAGTCATTGAATTTTTATCCCTGGAACAATAATTTGTCCCTTATCATGGCTTAATTGCAAAGTGGTCTGCCACTGTTTCATGGTGACTGTAATGTAATCAATCAGTGTTGGGTGTATTTTATACATTTTTAAGGAGTCTTTTATCCATAAATGTGGGATAATATCAAATGCTCTTTTGTAGTCAATCCATGCCGTACTTAGATTCGGCCCTTTTTTACAGCTCTCCACTATGCTTTTACTTAACAACAAATGATCCTTTGTTCCATATGACTTTCTTTTATTGCCCTTTTGTTATATTGCCATAACAGAGTTTTCTTCTAAATGACTATAAACTCTGTTGGCATCAATTCCAGTCTATAGTTTATATGTCAAATGAAGGCAAGTTATTGATCTATAATTTTTAGAGTAGCTTGCAGGTTCACTTTTAAGTAGGAGCATTGTTTTTCCTGTTGTTAGCCAGGTTGGTGTCTGTTCGGGGTGCACATATAAATAGTTCTTACACATGGCTAAATTTTCAGGCAAAGATGTTAATACTTTTAACCAGAAGTTACGTACTGCATCTGGGCCTGGGCTTTTTCAATTAGAGGCTTTTCTTAACTTTGCTTCAATCTCTCTAGCTGTTACATCATCCCATTTCAGTACCTTTAAACTTCTTATTCTTTCTTTTACTTCTTCTATCCATTTAGCATCTTTCTTATGTTCCACAGGATCTTCATAAATACTTCCCCAAAATTTATCTATTTCTTCTTTTTTTGGCGGTCTTTCAATTCTTTTTACCTTGTTTCCCAAATCTCTATAAAACGTTTTTGGGTCACCAATAAATTGCCTATTTTGCACTTTTCCTTTATATCTATCTGTGTATCTTTTAATTTTTTTCACCTGTGCTGAGATTTTTAGTTTGATATTTCTGATAGTGCATGACAGATCCTGATCTATTCTAATACTGTGCATTGCTTTTATCATGTCTATCTTTCTAAGTATTTTTGTTTATATGTTCCCTCTTCTATACTCTTCTAACAGTAATACTTCTTGTCTTAATTGCGTTAAAGTTTTTTTCTGTTCGATATTTCCATGATGGTATTCACTTTCTCCCCTTCCTTTCCCTCACTACCCTGTGTTCTTGTCATAGAACTTTACCAGTTATTAATTTAGCTGCACAGTAATATATCCTGTTTACTTCTGTTATATCACATAGGACTCTATGAACAGTCCTAATTACTGTGTTCATTTATTTCATCAAACTTCTAACTTTTGGGGTTTTATTGACCTTCTGCAGTCTATTTCTTTCATAGGTTCATGGGATCATAGGTAGGTACTAGGCTATCGGCCCTAGGGCCTATGTAAGCCTAGCCAAAAAGGTTCCCTGGCTTTTGCCACCCAAGGCTGCTATTTACCTGTGCCCCTGTCTAGCAGGGCCACCAAAGTGATTCGTGGGGTGAATTTTCTATTACCCATCCACTCATCAAGATTTTTCTTGAAGAGTGCTAGTGAAGAACTCTGCTTGACATAGATAGGCAGCTTGTTCCAGAGTATGGGAAGCCTCTGGGACTGGAATCTATCCCTCCAGAATGTTCTGTTAATTGTGGTGACGAGGTTTATGTCTCTAGAGCATGTGGCTCTGAGGGACTGGGATTTCTTTAGGTGTAGCATGTCCAACAGCTCTGGGTTTGACATAGGTTTATATGTTTGACAGAGATAACCTCGGAGTAGGTGATATTGTACGGAGTAAAGCCAGAGTTTTTTGAGGCAGTCAGTGTAGGGTAACTGTTTGAGTCCCATAATTCTGTTTGTGAGGTATTTTTGTGGCCTCTCCAGCTGTTGCAGATGCCTTGTAAGGTACATTCCAAATGGGGTGTTGTACTCTATAATGGGTCTGGAGAGAGAGTCGAGTAGAGGGGGGGTAATGACCTCTTTTTTCCTGGATAAGAACCCTTTTGTGATGAGGTGTGCCATGTAGAAGGATTTCCTGACTACTGTGGCAATGTGACTAACAAAGACTTCACTAGAGTCCCGAGGTCTCTTATTATGCCTTCAGCATTAAGTGGGCTAATGCCTATGTGGTAGTTCATGGGTACTGGGTTTTTACCAAAGGGGATGACAATGCACTTTTTGGTGTTGAGCTTGAGGTCATGGCTCTGACACCAGGCATCAGTCTCAGTGAGGCCCTTTTGCAGGATGTCCACGTCATTTGCGGACTCAACTATGGCACCCAAGTTGCAATCATCTGCGAACTTTGTCAGCCAGAGGCCCTCTGTGTTAGCCTGTACTTCAGAGAAATAGATCCCAAACAGGAGGGGACCCAAGACTGAACCCTGTGGTACTCCACTTGTCACAGGTTCACAGGTTTGGAGTCAGATTAGAAGTTGGCAATTTTTACAGTGTGGGTTCTATCAGTGAGCCAGTTGGCAACCCATCTTGTGATGTATGGATTTATGCCCAATTTGGTGATCTTATGATACCAGAATGGGGGATGATGTAGAAAGCCTTGGCGTGGTCGAGATACGCTGTGTGAACTGCCTTACCCTTGTCCACGGCTTTGATGACTGTTTCAAAGAAGTCGATCAGGTTCAGGAGATATGATCTGCCATTCACAAACCCGAACTGGGTGGGGTCCAGAGTTTGGAGGTTACCAATATCCTTGTTTATGAGTTCCATGATGGCTTGTCAGACTAATAGGGCGATAGTTCCTGGGGTCCGTGGTGGCTCCCCCTTTGTGGAGTGGTACAACTGTTGCCATGCACCATTCAGTGGGTATAAAACCTGTTGGGAGGCTATGATTGAACATGGTGCTTAGGTGGGCGGCTAGTTCATTCTGAAGTTCATGTAGAATGCAGCCAGGGATATTGTCCGGTCCCATGGATGCTGTGTTCCTGGCTTTCAATAGTGCAGTTTTCACCTGTTCTGTTGTGATTGCAGAGGCACTGCATTCTTCTGGTATGGATATGGGCCCTTTAGGAGGTGGGGGGGGGGTAAAGTTGGCACTGAACCTATCAGCCAGGATGTTGGCGATATCAGTTGGTTTCATGACTTTTGTGCCATTGTGCTGTAACTCAGAGCAGATCTGGTTGTTGCCATTGAGATTCTTGACATAGCTGTGGAATGCTTTGTGGCTGTCCTTTGAGTCAGTGACAATCTTGTTTTCATACTTCGCTTTAGAGGATTTTATGAGGGATCTCAACTTCTTGAAGAGGCTGACCAGGGAGCTCCTCCACTTGTGGGATTTTACTCAGTTTTGCAACAGTTTTCTTCCTTCCGTTGTAGAGTTTGTTTATAGCAGGAGACCACCAGATCGGTTTCCTTTTTTTAGAGGATTCCTTTGCCTGTATTTCTCTTCAAATATCTTTGGTGCTGCTCTTTTTGTATTTATTAGTCTTGCCTTCTCCTTTGCATAGATATTACACCATATTAAATCTCTTTTTCTTTCCCATGTCCATATTTCTTCTTCAGATGTCTACTGATCTTCCTGTTTCTCCTTACTTTGGGGACTCATTCCATCATGATGTGATTTAACCCGTGTTAGACCTTCTACACCAACTCCTTCACTTCATAGGCACTCCATAACTTCAGCTTATAATTTTTTTAACTTCTACTTTACTAATCTTCTTTTCTACATTCTCTCTTTGTGAAAATATGTATCACTGGGTGATAACATAGTTCATTACACATGTCTCAAGACCCGCTGAGGCTGCCACATAATGTCTTTCTCTAGCTGCAGCTGTCCACATGAGACAGTTCTAAGCCCCATCAGGCTCATGCTCAACAGATGAGCCTTACAGATTTTTGAACATCCCCAGATGTACCATGGCCCTACGCAGTCTATCTGTTGTCCCTGCTGCATTTGCAGCTAGAATGATGAGCGCAAGCAAATAAAAACACAGGAGGGCTGGCCAGATCACACCCACAGTGATTCCACCTTATGTACGTTAGTATGGATATCAGCCTTTGCAAGTCTCGAACCCATCAGCATGCACACCATAGCCACAGTGATTTACCACTATGTCATATGAGCTGCTTTTTTGTTTTTCAGCAATTTCCTAGTTAGCCATTAGACACAATGGCTTCTCAAGAACATCTGCTGACTTAAATACTGTTCTGTGCAAAGAAGTCCGCCAGGTTTGGAGGCATGATCTGCCCTTAACAAAGCTGGACGGAGTAGGGTCCAGTGTTTGGAGGTTCCCAATGTCTCTGTTAATGAGTTCCATGATGATGCACTCCATAGTTCCCGGGGCCTGTTGTGGCTCAACCTTTGTGGAGTGGAATAACCGTTGCTGTGCGCCACTCTATGGGTACATAGCCTGTGGAGAGGCTGAGTTTGTACAGTGTGTTTAGGTGAGGGGTTAGTTCATCTTTGAGCTCGTGTAGGATGCAGCCTGGGACACCATCCGGTCCCATTGGTGCTGTGTGTTTGGCTTTGGAGAGGGCTGTTTTAACCTGAGTGTTTGTGATTTCAGGGGCTCTACATTCTTCTGGTATGGTTATGGGTCCTTTTGGGGGTGAGAGGGGGATGAAGTCTGCACTGAACCTGTCTGCCAAGATGTTGGCGATATCAGTCGGTACTGTGTATTTTATGCCATTCTGCACTAACTCTGAGCAGATCTGAGGATTGCCACTTAGATTCTTGACATAGCTAAAGAATGCCTTGTGGTTATCTTTGGAGTCCTTGGCAATTTTTCTTTCAAAGCTCGCCTTGGATGATTTTATGAGGGATTGTAGTTTCTTGCTGATACTGATCAGGGATGTCTTCCCTTCTTTGGATTTTACTCTTTTCTGTACTAGTTTCCACCTTCTATTGTATACCTTATTTATGGCAGGGGTCCACCAGACTGGTTTCCTTTTTTTGGAGGAGTGAGTCTTGGTTTTGCTTGGGATAGCACGACCCATGCATTCTTGTAGGTGCCCGTAGAATGCATTAGTAAAGGATTTTGCAGCTTGGACAGCGTTATCCTTTAGCATGGGGGCTTTGAAACTTTCCATCTCGGTCTTAAGTAACGTGAAGTTTGCTTTTGAAAAGTTTTTCATGGTTTCCTTGTCGGGGGGGTGGGGACAGAATGTGGATATCCAAAGTGATTTGTTTATGGTCAGATCTAACCAGCGAGGGGTTGACCTCCGGTGTGGAACACCGGTCACTCATGTTGGTGATGGCCAGGTCCAATATGTTGTCACCTCAGGTGGGAGTGTTGACCAGTTTATCCAGGGCGTTTGAGTTTATAAATTCTAGGAAATGTTGGCCAAGGGAGTTAGTATTTGAGTAGTTCTCCCAGTTAATGTTTGGGTAATTGAAATCACCCAATATTAGGGTGTTTGGTAGGACCTTTATGTTTCCCAGTGTTTCCAGAAACGTGGAATGGGGGTCCTGGGACATGGTGGGTAATCGGCTCAAGAAAATAAGTAGTTGCAAAACAAAGCTGGAGCTTTAAGCATTTTCACTGTGTAGCATTTATGAACAATCTATTTTATCTGTTTTAAGGTCTTAATATAATTTTTAATTGAGTGTATAGGTAGCTTAAAAACATTTGATGAAACCAGATCACAGTCTTGCTATTTTCAGAAATAAAGGTATCATCCCAATTTTGCATACTGTCATGAACAGAACATGTGAACAAAGTGGAAAAATGCCAATCTGAGGATTATGAAGAATGTTGACCTTCTGCCAGAAGAGGTGACAGTAAAAGTTCTTTGCTGTATTTATCACAGACAGGTACAAGTTTCTAAACTGGGCACTTCTGCAGGCATAACTTGTGAAAATATCCATCTGCTCAAGGAGTCTTCCATTTCTTTTAAAGTGCATATCTTCTAAGTACACAGGCAGCTTTGTGAATCTTGCTTGAATCTGATCAATTGGTCACTTCAGAGATAAACAATAACCAACAACCACAGTATAATATACAGGTCTTGACCAACTTCTAGTGGCCGTGGACAATTACTGTAGATCTTCACATAAACATCGCCTCCAATGCAATATTTTTTGAATGAATGCTTACTGAAAGTCTAGTTCTGAGACACTGTTTTTCTGCATTTCTGAATTTCGTCAGGCAAAAATAATTTAAATGTGGATATCAAGCCTTCACAGCATGAGCACTTCAGCTGAAGACAATGTGTTGATATCTGAGCCCCAGATCTGTGGTACGAGCAAAGACTGCAACCCAGATGACCCAAATTCAATTAGTTGCTTGAAAGCTGAAAAAGAATGGGTGGGGTGGGAAGGATGAAAATAAGTGGCTGATGCTGGCTTAACCATCCCGGGTTGGAGGGTTCTGACTCACTGCTTGAGTGGCATTACAGTTGTTGCACTAATACAGCAAGAGCCTGCTGACCACAAGCTGCTCCTTTACAAGTATTGTGGATGGGGAATTTAGCAGTCAGCAGTCAGTACAGCTCAAAAGAGTTACTGCAGGGAGAGCTGATCTTAAATGGGGAAAATGGGATGCTTCGTTGTACCTGAAATTTGGTTTATCACCTATCACCTGACTCTCACCTTATGCGTGAGAGTATAGACTGAATATTTCATTTATTTTATTTTATTTATTCTTTGTTGACCAGGTTAGTCCCACTAGGCTAGTAGCATCTTTTCAGGGGAGACCCAAGGTGGTATTTTTATTACTAGACAAATCTGGCCATGGCATCTGGGAACGTCCTCTCCTCTTTTTGATAGGAGTTGTTGGAATTTTTACATCCACTTGAGCTACACTAACTCAAGCAGATGAGGCCTCAGTTCAACGTTTTGTATGAAGGATGGCACACTCTGGAGTGCAGCACCCTATTATGCTCCGTGACATGTCAGTAATCGAACGTCTGGTGTGGGAATACATCTGACAGTCTTTGGCACCAAATGGAGCATGCTACCTCTTGTACCACTGACACTGCTTAAATAGTTATCTTATCAGGCACTCTTAGCAGTTACAAATGGTCTGTAGGACTCTCATCACCCAGGGATGCTTTGCCTGGCTCTCACCCCTGAGGGAACAAATAGGTCAGCTGAGTAAAGGTAGTAAAGCTATCAGGCAGGTCCAGCTGTGGAGAGAAAAATGTTGCTAATAGGGCCTTAATTCAGCAGCTATAATACACTTTGAGCTTTCATACACAAAACAAGAGCTTGATTTCATTGCCACACTTAATGGCTGTTATTAATTATATCATCACATCAGATTAGCGCTTAACAGCACTGAAAAGTATTTAACAAAACATTTTAAGTGCCGTTCTTACATCAGAAAAGTGTTTAATAAATCTCTCTTTTTCTCAAATTCAGAGATGCTCCATGCACTACAACCTTGTTATGATCAGATAACTGATCATAATGATTTGTAGTACATGAATCAATTTTATCTTGATTTTGCTGTACTATATTGCTGTATTCATACACAAGCACAGAATTTTAAATACATTTTTACTGGAACATGTGATGCCTTTCTCTAAGATGATGTGACCTTAGATTTGAACTATATAATCAGATTTGGGCACAAGGTAGTTTATCCCATGGAAAAAGCTCTTCTCTTTATTTTTTAGAAAGAGTAAAAAGGTCACACAGATAACCAACTTGTTAAAAAACACAAAAAGAAAAATCTAGCAAAGCTAGACTTCTAACTCTGTGATACCTTAAACCTCTTGCATCACAGGCCTCCTGGGATATATGCAAATCACCATTTAAGGATTTAAGGTGTTTCAGCTAAATGGCAATTCTGAATGTCCATGACTTTTTCACTTTTTACTCTTTGTTTTAGTTTGTTAGTTGGGATATTTTGTAGACACCCTCATGTTTATGGATATCAGCTGGGTATGACAAACCTCTGCTTCCAAAGGTCAAACATTCCTCTTATGCTGTGCTGATGATGTCATAAGAAGGCAGAAACATGCATGTCCACAGCTAGAGGGGTTTGGCTTTTTTCTTTTAGGAAAAAAAAACATACTCCTATTGCAGTGCTTTGCCAAAAATGTACTGATTAATTACAATACAATAAACTAACCTAGTACCCATGAGTCAATCTTTTTTTTTTTTTTTTTTTTTTTTACTTCATTGCCACTGTTTTACTTATTTACTATTTTGTATATCTTTTATCTCTAACTTTTATATCTGGTTGTTGTTGTTTGTCTTTCGGCTTTTCCCGGTTAGGGGTCGCAACAGCAGAACTCCGGTCCGCTAATGATTGGCAGTAGATTTTCACGAAAGCCGAGGTGCCAGCTCGACGTCCAACCTTTAAAGAAGGCACGCCATTACGCATGTCTTTCAAACGCCCACCCAACCGCGGGGAGGACATGCAGACTCCACACAGAAGGCACTCCCTGCACTCCAGCCAAGAATCGAACGGGAGAACCTCTTGCTGTGAGGCAACAACACTACTTTTATATCTGGTGATTTATATAAAAGCATTTTAATGAAGTCTGAAGCTGAAGTTTCTTTCTCTTTTCTGTTTAATGAAAAAAAAAAAAAAACACAAATCAGAAAAATGGCCTCCTGTGCTCCCAACTACATTTCGCCCATGTTTGGTGCTGCAATACAAATATCTAGAAAATCCACTAGATGCATACGTTATTGCCATCACACCAAGAATTCCTCTAAGTTCACTCAATAAACTATATATATACATATATATATATACATAATATATATATATATATATATCTATATATATATAATATATATATATATATATATATATTTATATATTTATATCTACATATATTTCTACATATACATATATATAGATACAAACATAAAAAAATCCCTCTGTGCTAGATAAAGTAACCAACGAGCAATATAGCAATAAAAACACACGTAGGTTACACACAGCAGGTATATTTAATAGAAAGAATAAAAAAACAAACGTAATAGTAAGCGCTTTAACGGACTTATTCTGCTTCATCAGACTCACCATCAGTAATCCCAAAACATTTAAAAAGCCTCCCAGTTACAGATGTACCCAGTTAGCAAATTCAATTATATATTAAAGCAACGGTACAGAAAACACCATAATAAATGTCTAATGTAGCATAAAAACACACAAAAACAACAGAAAATATGCAGCCTATATATATATATATATATATATATATATATATATATATATATACATATACATATATAAAATGATATCTAAACAATGTATAATATATTAATGCTTTAGGGCCCTAGCTCTCAAATAGGGTTTAATGGACACTCTGCTATTCAAGCCAGGCAGTCTGTCAGCTTGTAATCTCAATATCCAATTCTGCTCTAAGGCTTCAGTACTGCTCTTTAAGTCCCCCTCCCCTATTTACTGAAACAATTTCCAGTACCATGAAGTTAAAATTATGAGTAGGGCCTTCTTTTTCAACATGCATAGCTAGTGCACTACTCTCTTTCACATTCCTAATATCTCTCATATGCTCTAAAATCCTATCTTTAAGTAGTCGATTGGTCTTGCCTACATAGAAGGGAAAACACTGGGTGCAGTAGCTAAAGTAGACCATATTCTTGGTCTGGCAGTCAGCATAGAAGTTTGCTTCTATTACAAATCCCTTATGTGGATGTATAAATTGTCTCCCAGTATGTATATTGGTACAAGCAGTGCATCTCCTACAACTATATGTACCAAGTCTATCTGACTGGAAATGTTTATGAGTGCCTACTGCCTTATAACAGAGCTGTCTCTTCAAAGATCTGTTATTTTTAAATGTAAAACATGGTCCGTCTCCCAGCAATCCACTCAATTCTTTGACATTAGAGAGAATATCCCAGTTATTCCTAACAACATCGCACACTACATGTATATTACTAGCATAAGTGAGAAGCATCCACAGTTTTTGGCTACCTGTAATATTTGCACTCAATGTATCTAGCCCACTGTTACTATGAGAAACCGCTCCCTCCTTATAATATGGTCTACATCTGCCTTCTCTTTCTCTCCATGCCATGTATATTTGTCTGTCTCGTTCTCTTTGTACCCTCTATCCATAAATTCTCGTTTCAGTGATGCTAGTGTCTCATGTAAAATGCTATCTTCATTATGCAAACGCATAATACGAAAGATCTGACCTTTCAATACATTTGATTTGGTATGCATAGGATGCATACTACCATTGTGTAATAGACTGTTTTTCCTAACAGGTTTCCAATACAGAGT